>NW_013890730.1:0-272 GCF_000517525.1 Limulus polyphemus
GTCGAAGAAGAAACTCTACTCAGTTTTGAGGAAGGAAACAGTGAAGCTCTTGGTGAAGTTACTACCACTGATGTGACTGTTACCGATGATGAGACATTTACTGATGAAGCAGATGAATCCCACACGAAGCAGAAGCCAACGAGACGGAGACCAGTACGGAAGAAGATACGTCCCGTAAAATTAAGAGACTTTGTCGAATTGTAATTTTGTGTTTGTAATTCTGTACAGTTTATTAACTTATTGTTAATTGTTATTGGTTTATTATATGTGGT
>NW_013890731.1:0-272 GCF_000517525.1 Limulus polyphemus
TTACATTTACCTTTATTCTATGGTGTCATAAAGGTCTGAAAGGCTCATATGTTATTATATTTACCTCTTTCTTTCGTGTCATTAAAGTCTGAAAGGCTTATATGTTATTACATTTACCTTTATTCTATCGTGTCATTAATGTCTGAAAGGCTCATATGTTATTATATTTACCTCTTTCTATCGTGTCATTAAGGTCTGAAAGGCTTATATGTTATTACATTTACCTTTATTCTATCGTGTCATTAAGGTCTGAAAGGCTCATATGATATGAT
>NW_013890732.1:0-273 GCF_000517525.1 Limulus polyphemus
CAGGTTATTCAGTAAACATTACAATGCTTTCTATATGCAAAATATCTATTTTTTTTTTTTTATTTAAGTCTTATGGTTTGTCCTATCTGTTATTTTCAGTAATGAATCTCTGTATGGGTTCGGTAGATTTGATCAATCTCATAACCACCATAAAAAATTAGGAAATAAATATAAATTATGACTCTTTCATTCTAGAATGACAACAAATTATAACATGAAAATATAAATGTTTAGACTAATTAGCTTAAATCTCATAACATTATACATTTATAT
>NW_013890733.1:0-271 GCF_000517525.1 Limulus polyphemus
ACATAATCAGAAACAAGACAGAGAATAGAAGAAACCCTTACATAATCAGAAACAAGACAGAGATTAGAAGAAACCCTTTTATAATCATAAACAAGACAGAGAATAGAAGAAATTTTTACATAATAAGAAACAAGACAGACATTAGAAGAAACCATTACATAATCAGAAACAAGACAGACAATACAAGAATTCCTTACATAATGACAAACAAGATAGATATTAGAAGAAACCTTTACATAATCAGAAACAAGACAGAGAATAGAAGAAACCC
>NW_013890734.1:0-429 GCF_000517525.1 Limulus polyphemus
GTTTGAATAATCTCATTTCCAAACTATTCTTTGCTTACAATATAACTGAGACAAAAAAAACCAGTAAAGTCGAGGCTAGCCGAAGTTTTGTAAACAGATTGTAAAGTAACTACTGGGAATTTTCGTGAAAGGACATCCATTCTGAAAGTCTTACATCAAAGGCATCTTTGTATTCAAATATGAGGAAAAATAATTTTTTTAAAAATTTGGGTAAAATCATGGGCTATAGCCTTGGCTTTTCGGTGAAAATCTGAATATTTTTGGAAAATGAAATAAAGAGCATTTTTGACGCAAAATTAATAGAAAAATATCGAATAGTTCTTATTTTGTCGGAAAACTAAAAATTCAGACAATATAACATTCACGAAAAATATTATGTCCCGTGAAAATTTTAATAAGTGAACTTTAGCTAACCGAGAATAAAAACAA
>NW_013890735.1:0-376 GCF_000517525.1 Limulus polyphemus
TTTCACTGGTGCAGTCACCTATCCTCTTTTACTGGTTCTGTCCCCATCCTTACTTTTACTGGTGCAGTCACCATCCACTTTTACTGGAACCATCACCATCCTCTTTCACTGGTGCAGTCACCATCCTCTTTTACTGGTTCTGTCCCCATCTTTTTTTACTGGTTCTGTCACCATCCTTTTTTACTGATTCTGTCACCATCCTCCTTTATTGGTACAGTCACCATCTTTTTTTACTGGTGCAGTAGCCATCCACTTTTACTGGAACCAACACCATCCTCTTTTACTGGTGCAGTAGCCATCCACTTTTACTGGAACCATCACCATCCTCTTTCACTGGTGCAGTAGCCATCCTCTTTACTGGAACCATCACCATCCT
>NW_013890736.1:0-271 GCF_000517525.1 Limulus polyphemus
GTTAGATGAACAATGTTTGGTATTGACTAATGGTTAGGTGAACAATGTTAGGTATTGTCTAAGGGTTAGGTGAACAATGTTAGGTATTGTCTAAGGGTTAGATGAACAGTGTTTGGTATTGCCTAATGGTTAGATGAACAATTTTTGACATTCGCTAATGTTTAGATGAAAAATGTTTGGTATTGGCTAATGGTTAGATGAATAATGTTTCTCATTAAATGGTTAGAATGTTCGGTATTGGCTAATGGTGAGATGAACAATGTTTGGTATT
>NW_013890737.1:0-271 GCF_000517525.1 Limulus polyphemus
TAACAAATCTTATAACTCTGATTTCTTGTATTCCTTTTGTCTTCATCATTGTCCAATACGAACAGATCTCATAACTCAGATTTCCTTTATTCCTTGTGTCTTGAACCATTGTCTAATACTAACAGATCTTATAACTCAGATTTCCTGTATTCCTTGTGTTTTGAATCATTATAAAATACTAACAGATCTTATAACTCAGATTTCCTTTATTCCTTGTGTCTTGAATCATTGTACAATACTAAAAGATCATATAATTCTGATTTCCTTTATT
>NW_013890738.1:0-272 GCF_000517525.1 Limulus polyphemus
CAACATGCAGTAAGAGACACCTAAGTAAAGTACAAGCACTATAACCTCTAACATGCTCACATCTACTTAACATGTAGTAAGAAGAAACACCTAAGTAAAGTACAAGCACTATAACCTCTAACATGCTCACATCTACTCAACATGTAGTAAGAGACACCTAAGTAAAGTACAAGCACTATAACCTCTAACATGCTCACATCTACTCAACATGTAGTAAGAAGAAACGCCTAAGTAAAGTAGAAGCACTATAATCTCTAACATGCTCACATCTA
>NW_013890739.1:0-310 GCF_000517525.1 Limulus polyphemus
TGTAACAGTATAGTCTGAGTTTAGAAAAGTGGATTCTCTAACGAGCTCTACAGAATCTGTAACAGTATAGTCTGAGTTTAGAAAAGTGGATTCTCTAGCGAGCTCTACAGAATCTGTAAGAGTGTTAACGGCATACATTTAAAAACAGTGAACAAAAAAGTGGCTTTTATCATTCACGTATATACATAAACCCATGCCGCCGACCACTTGCAAACATACATATTCATAAAACACAGTCTAACACTTACCATAGACAAATCACGTATATGCACCAAACCCATGCCGCCGACCACTTGCAAACATACATATT
>NW_013890740.1:0-272 GCF_000517525.1 Limulus polyphemus
ATGGTAGTCGCAGCATTGATTACTAGAGACACAGTACAGTTGTTTTATGGTAGTCGCAGCATTGATTACTAGAGACACAGTACAGTTGTTTTATGGTAGTCACGGCATTGATTACTAGAGATACAGTACAGCTGTTTTATGGTAGTCGCAGCATTGATTACCAGAGATATAGTCAAGGTGTTTTATGGTAGTTGCAGCATTGATTACTAGAGACACAGTAAAGGTGTTTTATGGTAGTCACAGCATTGATTACTAGAGATACAGTAAAGTGG
>NW_013890741.1:0-271 GCF_000517525.1 Limulus polyphemus
ATAACGCCCCCACGGCTGAAAGGGCGAGCATGTTTGGTGGTATGCGGATTCGAACCCGCGACCCTCAGATTGTGAGTCGAGCGCCTTATCCACCTGGCCATGCTGGGCTCTCAGATTAAAGAATCTGAAAAAATATTGTTAAACCAGAATAATTCAGAATAAACTGCACAAGGCGTTGTCCATTTCATGCCTGATGCTATCAATACTAAAATACTCTCTATTGTTTCACACCCGATGCTATCAATACTAAAATACTCTCTATTGTTTCACA
>NW_013890742.1:0-272 GCF_000517525.1 Limulus polyphemus
AAACACCTACCAGTACACTATCCATCTATAATAAACATCTACCAGTCACTATCCATGTATAATAAACACCGACCAGCCACTATCCATCTGTATTAAAAGACCTACCAGCCACTATCCATCTGTATTAAAAGACCTACCAGCCACTATACCATCTGTATTACAAGACCTACCAGCCACTAATCCGTCTGAAATAAATTACCTTTCATCTATTATCTATCTATAATAAAATACTTAGCAGCCACTATCTATCTATAATAAAACACCTACCAGTC
>NW_013890743.1:0-271 GCF_000517525.1 Limulus polyphemus
CCAGTTTTCTCAGTCGCTCTGTTTCTGTAAACAGACAGATTTATCAGTCTCGTGGTTTGTATGAGAAGCCAGTTTTCTCAGTCGCTCGGTTTCTGTGAACAGACAGATTTATCAGTCTTGTGGTTTGTATAAGAAACCAGTTTTCTCAGTCGCTCTGTTTCTGTAAACAGACAGATTTATCAGTCTCGTGGTTTGTATGAGAAGCCAGTTTTCTCAGTCGCTCTGTTTCTGTGAACAGACAGATTTGTCAGTCTCGTGGTTTGTATAAGAA
>NW_013890744.1:0-566 GCF_000517525.1 Limulus polyphemus
TTGGCTAATGGTGACATGAACAATGTTTGGTATTGGCTAATGGTTAGATTAATAATGTTTGCTATTGGCTAATGGTTAGATTAATAATGTTTGCTATTGGCTAATGGTTAGATGAATAATGTTTCTCATAAAATAGTAACAATTGTTCGGTATTGGCTAATGGTGAGATGAACAATATTTGTTATTGGCTAATGGTTCGTAAAATAATGTTAGGTATTGGCTAATGGTTAGATGAACAATGTTTGGTATTGGCTAATGGTTAGATGAACAGTAATATCTACCATTAATCATCTAACCATTAGCCAATACCAAACATTATTCGCCTATCCTTTAGCCAATACCAAACATTGTTCATCTCACGATTAGCCAATACCGAATATTCTTACCATTTTATGAGAAATCAAATATTTTTAATATAACCATTAGCCAATACCAAACATTGTTCATCCAACCATTAGGCAATACCAAACGCTGTTCATCCTATTGGCTAATGGTTAGATGAATAATGTTTCTCATAAAATAGTAACAATGTTCGGTATTGGCTAATGGTGAGATGAACAATGTTT
>NW_013890745.1:0-754 GCF_000517525.1 Limulus polyphemus
TTTAGTAACATAAATAGAAAATTCTTAGTAACATAAATAGAACATTCTTGGTAACATAAATAGAGCATTCATGCATGAACCCCGTCACCCTAATTGAAAGTATAGTAACATAAATAGAACATTCTTAGTAACATAAATAAAACATTCTTAGTAACATAAATAGAACATTCTTAGTAACATAAATAGAACATTCTTAGTTATATCAATAGAACATTCTTGGTAACATAAATAGAACGTTATTAGTTACATAAATAGAACATTCTTGGTAACATGAAATCTATGTTACTAAGAATGTTCTACTTATGTTACTAAGAATGTTCTATTGATGTCACTAAGAATGTTCTATTGGTGTTACTAAGAATGTTCTATTGATGTCACTAAGAATGTTCTATTGGTGTTACTAAGAATGTTCTATTGATGTCACTAAGAATGTTCTATTGGTGTTACTAAGAATGTTCTATTTATGTTACCAAGAATGTTCTATTTCACATGATGAGACTACTATTTTCAACAAACACCACATGATGAAACTAATATTTTCAACAAACACTTACTACATGATGAGACTACTATTTTCAACAAACACTTACCACATGATGAGACTACTATTTTCAACAAACACTTACCATAGGTTCCGACTGACGTTTGAAGTTTGTTTTTCTTCAAGCAACATCATGTTGAAATCAAGCATTATTCAACTAAATCTTTTTTCAACAAACACATGATGAGACTACTAGGTAGTAAGTGTTTGTTG
>NW_013890746.1:0-272 GCF_000517525.1 Limulus polyphemus
GCTCCCCATGGTTTCTACAGGGACAATGTATTCTAAACCATTACTATACTGCTCCCCATGGTTTCTACAGGGAGAGTGTATTCTAAACCATTACTATGCTGCTCCCCATGGTTTCTACAGGGAGAGTGTATTCTAAACCATTACTATACAGCTCCCCATGGTTTCTACAGGGAGAGTGTATTCTAAACCATTACTATACTGCTCCCCATGGTTTCTACAGGGACAATGTATTCTAAACCATTACTATACAGCTCCCCATGGTTTCTACAGGG
>NW_013890747.1:0-270 GCF_000517525.1 Limulus polyphemus
CTGCTAGTTGTATGTCCTGAAGTCGTACATCATCAGCATAACGCTGCTAGTTGTATGTCCTGAAGTTGTACATCATCAGCATAACGCTGCTAGTTGTGTGTCCTGAAGTCGTACATCATCAGCATAACGCTGCTAGTTGTGTGTCCTGAAGTCGTACATGATCAGCATAACGCTGCTAGTTGTATGTCCTGAAGTCGTACATCATCAGCATAACGCTGCTAGTTGTATGTCCTGAAGTTGTACATCATCAGCATAACGCTGCTAGTTGTG
>NW_013890748.1:0-272 GCF_000517525.1 Limulus polyphemus
ACCTGAAGAAATAATGCGTGAACTTCTACTCGCCTGCACTACAAAGTCACCTTTTCAACATATCAATGGTTCGCTATACCAGCAAGTCGACGGAGTTGCCATGGGCTCTCCTCTTGGAGTAACCTATGCCAATTTTTACATGTGTCACATGGAAAACAAAGTGCTGCAGGACCACCACCCCGCACTGCACTGCAGATACGTCGACGACTGCTTCATCGTTACCAAGGACACTGATGAATTAATGAAGCTCCGACAAAACCTACAAGACAACT
>NW_013890749.1:0-272 GCF_000517525.1 Limulus polyphemus
CACTAAGATACAAGGGTTTTAACTGATGAATTGATGCTAAGATACAAGGGTTTTAACTGAGGAATTGATACCAAGATACAAGGGTTTTAACTGAGGAATTGATACCAAGATACAAGGGTTTTAACTGAGGAATTGACACCAAGATACAAGGGTTTTAACTGAGGAATTGATACCAAGATACAAGGGTTTTAACTGAGGAATTGATACCAAGATACAAGGGTTTTAACTGAGGAATTGATACCAAGATACAAGGGTTTTAACTGAGGAATTGA
>NW_013890750.1:0-272 GCF_000517525.1 Limulus polyphemus
TGGGCGTCCCTTAGCACCAACCACTACTGGTTTCCCGAAGCTGACTTATTGGTGGTATTTTTCTTACACTGGCTCCTCAGATGTCCTTGCTCCCCACAGTTCCAACAGCCTTTCTGGGTAGCAGCATTGAGCTCTCTTGTGCCGAGGTTTGTTACAGTGCCAGCAAAAGTTCCTCAAACTTCTCTGAAAGCTGACCTTTTCTGGCCTTGAATCCAGATGACTGTACCAACCTTGGTACATCTGTGCTGGACTTAACGTAGGATTCAAATTCG
>NW_013890751.1:0-273 GCF_000517525.1 Limulus polyphemus
CGGTGCATTATTATGTTTTTTTGTTTGTAATTAAGCACAAAGATACACAATGGTCTATTTGTGCTCTGCTCACCACGGGTATCGAAACCCGGATTCTAGCGTTGTAAGTCCGCAGACATACTGTTGAGCCACTGGGGGCGGTGCATTATTATGTTTTTTTTTGTAATTAAGCACAAAGATACACAATGGGCTATCTGTGCTCTGCTCACCACGGGTATCGAAAACCGGATTATAGCGTTGTAAGTACGCAGACATGCCGCTGTGCCACTGGGG
>NW_013890752.1:0-272 GCF_000517525.1 Limulus polyphemus
GTGATTTCGCCCAATTAACATACAGTTTGTACCATTACTACACAGGTGATTCTGTCCATTTAACATACAATTTGTACCATTACTACACAGGTGATTCTATCCATTTACCATACAATTTGTACCATTACTACACAGGTGATTCTATCCATTCAACATACAATTTGTACCATTACTACACATGTGATTCCATCCAATTAACATAAAATTTGTACCATTACTACACAGGTGATTCTATCCATTTAACATACAATTTGTACCATTACCACACAGGT
>NW_013890753.1:0-272 GCF_000517525.1 Limulus polyphemus
AAGGGATCAGTTCGTAGATGCCTTGGACAGTCCACAACTTAAGATTCAAGCTGAAGTCAAGCCGACTGGAAGAGTTGATGATGATGAAGTGGAGCCAAATATAGATATCAAAGCAGAACAGGAGAAAGACCAGAATTTGAGGCCAATGATTAATTTTCTAAAAGCGAGTGTTGTGCGCCCTGCTTGGGAGAAGGTGTCTAGTCTAAGCCCTGTGACAAAGCACTATTGGGCACAATGGGACCAGTTAAAGCTTGCAGATGGTATTCTTGTCC
>NW_013890754.1:0-250 GCF_000517525.1 Limulus polyphemus
CTTATTGAAAGTACACAGTATCGTTAAATCTTGTGTCTTCTTATTGACAGTACACAGTATCTTTAATCATGTGTCTTCTTATTGACAGTACACAGTATCGTTAAATCTTGTGTCTTCTTATTGACAGTACACAGTATCGTTAAATCTGTGTCTTACTTATTGACAGTACACAGTATCGTTAAATCTTGTGTCTTCTTATTGACAGTACACAGTATTGTTAAATCTTGTGTCTTCTTATTGAAAGTACACA
>NW_013890755.1:0-272 GCF_000517525.1 Limulus polyphemus
GAATTTACGTCAACTTTATTATAGAATGTATATTCATGATATATTTATTGTTTATTATAGAATGTATGTTCACGACATATTTACTGTTTATTATAGAATGTATGTTCACGACATATTTACTATTTATTATAGAATGTATGTTCATGATATATTTACTGTTTATTATAGAATGTATGTTCACGACATATTTACTATTTATTATAGAATGTATGTTCATGATATATTTACTGTTTATTATAGAATGTATGTTCATGACATATTTACTGTTTATT
>NW_013890756.1:0-272 GCF_000517525.1 Limulus polyphemus
CAGATACACTTCGTATCCTTCGTACAATCAACATCTCTCCTACAGACTACAGATACACTTCGTATCCTTCGTACAATCAACGTCTTTCCTACAGACTACAGATACACTTCGTATCCATCGTACAATCAACATCTCTCCTCCAGACTACAGATACACTTCGTATCCTTCGTACAATCAACGTCTCTCCTACAGACTACAGATACACTTCGTATCCATCGTACAATCAACGTCTTCCTACAGACTACAGATACACTTCGTACAATCAACATCTC
>NW_013890757.1:0-272 GCF_000517525.1 Limulus polyphemus
CCGTAATGTAATAATCAGAAGAATGTATCTGTTATAATGACAAAACCGTAATGTAATAATCAGAAGACTGTATCTGTTATAATGACAAAACTGTAATGTAATAATCAGAAGACTGTATCTGTTATAATGACAAAACCGTAATGTAATAATTAGAAGACTGTATCTGTTATAATGACAAAGCTGTAATGTAATAATCAGAAGACTGTATCTGTTATAATGACAAAGCTGTAATGTAATAATCAGAAGACTGTATCTGTTATAATGACAAAACC
>NW_013890758.1:0-272 GCF_000517525.1 Limulus polyphemus
AGTTAAATCATGTAAAAATACATTAACACGAGAACTGTTCTTTAATTAAAGCCAAGACACATTTTATATCTAAGTGTAGGTGTAAATCAACAAATTCAGTTAGATCATGTAAAAATACATTAACACGAGAACTGTTCTTTAATTAAAGCCAAGACACATGTTATATCTATAAGTGTAGGTGTAAATCAACAAATTCAGTTAAATCATGTAAAAATACATTAACACGAGAACTGTTCTTTAATTAAAGCCAATACTCAAGACACTTTTATATC
>NW_013890759.1:0-272 GCF_000517525.1 Limulus polyphemus
GTGTACTATCCATAAAAAGACACAAGATTTAACGACACTGTGTTCTGTCAATAAGAAGACACAAGATCTAACGATACTGTGTACTTTCAATAAGAAGACACAAGATTTAACGATACTGTGTACTGTCAATAAGAAGACACAAGATTTAACGATACTGTGTACTGTCAATAAGAAGACACAAGATTTAACGATACTGTGTACTGTCAATAGAAGAGACAATATTTGATGATAATGTGTACTGTCAGTAAGAAAACACAAGATTTAACAATAAT
>NW_013890760.1:0-482 GCF_000517525.1 Limulus polyphemus
TTAGATGAATAATGTTTGGTATTGGCTAAAGAATAGGCAAATAATGTTTGGTATTGGCTAATGGTTAGATGATTAATGGTAGATATTGGCTAAAGGTTCAATAAACAATGTTTGGTAATGACTAATGATTAGAGAAACAATGTTTGTTACTGGCTAATGGTTAGATGAACAATGTTTGGTATTGGCTAATGGTTAGATGAACAATGTTTGGTATTGGCTAAGGGTTAGATGAACAATGTTTGGTATTGGCTAATGGTTAGATGAACAATTTTATTTAACCATTAGTCAATACCGAACAATGTTTGGTATTGGCTAATGGTTAGATGAACAGTGTTTGGTATTGCCTAATGGTTAGATAACCATTAGTCAATACCAAACATTGTTAATCTAACCATTAGTTTAACCATTAGCCAATATCTAACATTGTTCATTGAACAGTGTTTGGTATCGCCTAATGGTTAGATGTAACAATGTTTGGTATT
>NW_013890761.1:0-271 GCF_000517525.1 Limulus polyphemus
TGTACTATCAGTAACAAGCCACAAGATTTAACGATTATGTATACTGTCAATAAGAAGACACAAGATTTAACAATACTGTGTACTGTCAATAAGAAGACACATGTTTTAACGATACTGTGTACTATCAATAATAAGCCATAAGATTTAACGATACTGTGTACTATCAATAACAAGCCACAAGATTTAACGAAACTGTGTACTGTCAATAAGAAGACAAAATATTTAACAATACTGTGTACTGTCAATAAGAAGACACAAGATTTAACAATAC
>NW_013890762.1:0-272 GCF_000517525.1 Limulus polyphemus
AGTCCATGTTCCGTGGTTCTCATTATATATAAGAAAAGTCCATGTTTTTTGGTTTTCATTATATGTTAGAAAAGTCCGTGTTTTTTGCTTTTCATTATATGTTAGAAAAGTCCATGTTCCGTGGTTCTCATTATATATAAGAAAAGTCCGTGTTTTTTGGTTTTCATTATATGTTAGAAAAGTCCATGTTCCGTGGTTCTCATTATATATAAGAAAAGTCCGTGTTTTTTGGTTTTCATTATATGTTAGAAAAGTCCATGTTCCGTAGTCCT
>NW_013890763.1:0-270 GCF_000517525.1 Limulus polyphemus
CTATGGAACATCAGTATACAGAGAAAACCTATAGAGCATCAGTATACAGAGAAAACTGTGAGTCATCAGAATACAGAGAAAACATATAGAACATCAATATACAGAGAAAACCTATAGAGCATCAGTATATAGAGAAAACCTATAGTTCATCAGTATACAGAGAAAACCTATAGAACATCAGTATACAGAAAAACTAGTAGGGTCAACAGTATACAGAGAAAACCTATAGAACATCAGTATACAGAGAAAACCTATAGAACATCAGTATAC
>NW_013890764.1:0-501 GCF_000517525.1 Limulus polyphemus
TAACTTCAGATAAGTCGAACCAAGTAATTTGACTCGCTTTATAACTTTAGTTAAGTCGAACTAAATAACTTGACTCGTTTTATAACTTTAGATAAGTCGAACTAAATAACTTGACTCGTTTCATATCTTCAGATAAGTCGAACTAAGTAACTTGACTCGTTTCATAACTTCAGATAAGTCAAACCAAGTAATTTGACTCGTTTTATAACTTCAGATAAGTCGAACCAAGTAACTTGACTCGTTTCATAACTTCAGATAAGTCGAACCAAATAATTTGACTCGTTTTATAACTTCAGATAAGTCGAACCAAGTAACTTGACTCGTTTCATAACTTCAGATAAGTCGAACCAAGTAATTTGACTCGCTTTATAACTTTAGTTAAGTCGAACTAAGTAACTTGACTCGTTTTATAACTTTAGATAAGTCGAACTAAATAACTTGACTCGTTTCATACCTTCAGATAAATCGAACTAAGTAACTTGACTCGTTTCATAACTTCAG
>NW_013890765.1:0-269 GCF_000517525.1 Limulus polyphemus
GGGGTGTGCCTGCTTTACTTGTGTCTTCAGTTGTGGACTGTCCAAGGCATACTACGAACTGATCCCTCAACAACAACTTGAGGAGATCGGGTGGTGCAGTTGGGTAAGCCTTGTGTGCCATGCTCTCCAAGTCCTATGCCAGCTCTTGCAGGCTCTCCCCTTTAGCACGGACTCTCGTCCTGAACCTGGTCCTGTAGACTTCTGGCTGGTTTTGGGTTACATACCTGAGTTCTAGAGCCGACACCAGTGTTCTATAGTTGTGTCTGTCC
>NW_013890766.1:0-271 GCF_000517525.1 Limulus polyphemus
TTTCCGCTGGCCTGGATGGGTCTTCCACTGCTTCCACAAGCATTGGGCTTCCTTGTGGATGTTTTTTTTTTATTCTACTCCAAATGATCTTCTCTGACATAGGGGGTATTGTAGTTGACTTAAATGCTGTGACATGCAAATCAACAGATGCAGCAACACTTACTGGAATTTGGCCTTTGTTGTTCCCAATCATCATTTTATCGAAGTTAACTACACAATTCAGTGTCAGCCAAGTATACTTTGTGTCTGTCCTTCATACCAATGAGCTCAG
>NW_013890767.1:0-267 GCF_000517525.1 Limulus polyphemus
CTTAAAACACAATAGAAGTAAGTTATATCACTACCTTATATTTGCACAACACGCACGTTTTTATGCTCGTCCAATAACTATCAATTTAAATCCCTTTTTGTTCATTCCAGAATGAAAGATGAATAATTTATGTTTATTTCATAATTTTTTATGGTGGTTGCGAGATCGTTCAAATTTTCCGAACAGAAATTGATTACTGAAGACAATATATTAAATATAAAGTTTTCTCTTAGGAAACGTTTGTTAACTATTTGGACATTATAAAAG
>NW_013890768.1:0-272 GCF_000517525.1 Limulus polyphemus
GAGAAACTTCTTCTAGGTTGCTCCAGTATGATGAGAAACTTCTTCTGGGTTACTCCAGTATGATGAGGAAACTTCTTCTAGGTTACTCCAGTATGATGAGGAAACTTCTTCTAGGTTGCTCCAGTATGATGAGGTAACTTCTTCTAGGTTACTCCAGTATGATGAGGAAACTTCTTCTAGGTTGCTCCAGTATGATAAGGAAACTTCTTCTGGGCTACTCCAGTATGATGAGGAAACTTCTTCTGGGCAACTCCAGTACGATGAGGAAATTT
>NW_013890769.1:0-272 GCF_000517525.1 Limulus polyphemus
GTACACAGTATTGATAAATCCCGTATCTTCTTATTGACAGGACACAATATTGATTAATCCTGTATCTTCTTATTGACAGTACACAATATTGATAAAACCTGAATCTTTTTATTGACAGTACACAGTGTTGATAAATCCTGTATCTTCTTATTGACAGAACACAGTATTGTTAAATCTTGTGTCTTTTAATTGACAGTACTCACTGTTGATAAATCCTGTATCTTCTTATTGACAGGACTCAGTATTTTTAAATTTTGTGTCTTTTTATTGAA
>NW_013890770.1:0-272 GCF_000517525.1 Limulus polyphemus
TAATCGAGTCAAGCGAGCAGTAGGCACCGTAAGTAAAGTGTGTGAATCGCTGTGAATTCTAGAGTGTGTTTATAAAAGTAGTTAAGCTTAAAGTGACTGTGGAAATTAAGTGTATTACAAAGTTTGTAACGAGAATAAATAAACTAGTTTTAATTAAGAAAGGACTTGTATCGCTGAAGTTTCTCGGAAAGAATTTTTACGGGAAATTATCAAACAAGCAGATACCTAACAAACTGATGTCAGAGAGTGGGACAGAAAAGAGAGAGAGAGAA
>NW_013890771.1:0-272 GCF_000517525.1 Limulus polyphemus
CTGGTTCCAGTAAGTATTTACTGGTTCTTTACTGACCCAATTGAAACCATTCCTGGTTCCAGTAAGTATTTACTGGTTCTTTACTGACCCAATTGAAACCATTCCTGGTTCCAGTAAGTATTTACTGGTTCTTTACTGACCCAATTGAAACCATTCCTGGTTCCAGTAAGTACTTACTGGTTCTTTACTGAACCAAATGAATCCCTTTTAGCACCTTCTGGTAGAACTGAAATAGTTTCAAGTAGTTTCCATCGGTCTGGAATATCGAAAGG
>NW_013890772.1:0-275 GCF_000517525.1 Limulus polyphemus
GTCAATAAGAAGACACAAGATTTAACAATACTGTGTACTTTCAATAAGAAGATACAAGATCTAACCATACTGTGTACTATCAATAAGAAGACACAAAATTTAACAATACTGTGTACTCTCAATAAGAAGACACAAGATTTAACGATACTGTGTACTGTCAATAAGAAGACGCAAGATTTAACAATACTGTGTACTTTCAATAAGAAGACACAAGATTTAACGATACTGTGTACTATCAATAAGATAACACAAGATTTAACAATACTGTGTACTGT
>NW_013890773.1:0-271 GCF_000517525.1 Limulus polyphemus
ACCACTGCAGGCCTTTCAACAGATGACTTACTCTAATTACACACCATTACAGGCCTTTCAACTGATGACTTAAACTAATTACACACCACTGCAGGCCTTTCAACTGATGACTTAAACTAATTACACACCACTGCAGACCTTTCAACTGATGACTTAAACTAATTACACACCATTACAGGCCTTTCAACTGATGACTTAAACTAATTACACACCACTGCAAACCTTTCAACTGATGACTTAAACTAATTACACACCACTGCAGACCTTTCAA
>NW_013890774.1:0-271 GCF_000517525.1 Limulus polyphemus
CAATCCATCTGTAATAAAAGACCTACCAGCCACAATCCATCTGTAATAAAAGACCTACCATCCACAATACATCTGAGATAAAAGACCTACCAGCCACTCTCTATGTATAGTAAAAGACCTATCAGCCACTATCCATCTATAATAAAACACCTACAAGTCAATATCCATCTATAATAAAAGACCTACCAGCCACTATCCATATATAATGAAAGACCTACCAGCCACTGTCCATCATTATTAAAAGACCTGCCAGCAACTATCCATCTATTAT
>NW_013890775.1:0-272 GCF_000517525.1 Limulus polyphemus
TTTCTACTTCAACAGTGGCTTTTTCAGGTGACACATTTTCAGCAGCATCATTTGTTTCATTGTTCATTTCGTTCCAACTGAAATGTCTTGGACCATGATAATGCCAAAGCCTATCGGCATGCTTACCTTGCCGACCACATATTTTTCGGAAAGTCACGTCTGAGAGACGATCCACTATGTCATATGAGCCTTCCCATGGAGAAGACAAATTAGGAGACTTCCCTTTGGCTTTCCTGGGATTATACAATCACACCTTGTCTCCTGGTACAAAG
>NW_013890776.1:0-289 GCF_000517525.1 Limulus polyphemus
AGTGGACCCTGTTAAGTTAATGATGTAATCCAGTCAGAATCATAACTACAATTACAGGGAAATAAATGTAGTGGACCCTGTTAAGTTAATGATGTAATCCAGTCAGAATAATAACTACAATTACAGGGAAATAAATGTAGGGGACCCTGTTAAGTTAATGATGTAATCCAGTCAGAATAATAACTACAATTATAGGGAAATAAATGTAGTGGACCCTGTTAAGTTAATGATGTAATCCAGTCAGAATAATAACTACAATTATAGGGAAATAAATGTAGGGGACCCTGTT
>NW_013890777.1:0-272 GCF_000517525.1 Limulus polyphemus
GTGAAATATAGAAGGTACTACACCATTGTTTCTATTGTTTACTAAATGTGAAATATAGAAGGTACTACACCATTGTTTCTATTGTTTACTGAATCTGAAATATAGAAGGTACTACACCAATGTTTCTATTGTTTACTAAATGTGAAATATAGAAGGTACTACACCAATGTTTCTATTGTTTACTGAATGTGATATATAGAAGGTACTACACCAATGTTTCTATTGTTTACTGAATCTGAAATATAGAAGGTACTACACCAATGTTTCTATTG
>NW_013890778.1:0-272 GCF_000517525.1 Limulus polyphemus
AAAGTTTCTTCGGAAAGAATTTTTACGGAAAATTAACGAACGAACGGAGACGTAACAATGTGATAGTTTGGATTACCACAGTTTGAGCTACAGAAAGTGGAAAATCGCTAAACTATCACTCCTGTTGATGACACACAGTGCATCCTGTAGATTGTTTTGGCTGCCCGACACACTACTGTGTAGTATGGTTTGGTTTGAATTTCGCGCAAAGCTACACAAGGGCTATCTGCGTTTGTCGTCCCTAAGTTAGTAGTGAGAGACTAGAAGTAGAA
>NW_013890779.1:0-514 GCF_000517525.1 Limulus polyphemus
CATTCTTTTTCGATCGTGACATTTGTGTCACGGTAAGGATTTAACTTTAACTAACTAGCTTTGTTAATTTATACAGAAGAACATCCATCCTTAGCACTAAATCGTATTTACAGAAGAACACCTATCCTTAGCACTAAATCGTATTTACAGAAAAACACCCATCCTTAGCACTAAATCGTATTTACAGAAGAACACCCATCCTTAGCACTAAATCGTATTTACAGAAGAACACCCATCCTTAGCACTAAATCGTATTTACAGAAGAACACCTATCCTTAGCACTAAATCGTATTTCATTTTTCATTATTTTTAGGACTACAACACCTTCCAGTATCACAGGGTAAGTTATAAAGAAAAACCGGGTTTCGATATACTCGTGTTGGGCACAGCATAGATAGTTCGTTGTGTAGTTTTGTGCTTAACAACAAACAAAGAGACAGAAGAAGTACAAAAAATTCATTTAGAAAACCTGAGATTGTTTTATCTGAACACTTGTTCTTTTCTTTTATCCAAT
>NW_013890780.1:0-298 GCF_000517525.1 Limulus polyphemus
GCTGTTTAAGATCAAGACAGATAATCCCTACTTAAGACCAAGACATATAGTTGCTGTTTAAGACCAAGACATATAGTTGCTGTTTAAGACCAAGACATATAGTTGCTGTTTAAGACCAAGATAGATAATCCCTACTTAAGATCAAGATAGATAATCCCTACTTAAGATCAAGACAGATAATCCCTGCTTAAGACCAAGACATATAGTTGCTGTTTAAGACCAAGACAGATAATCCCTACTTAAGACCAAGACAGATAATCCCTACTTAAGATCCAAGACAGATAATCCCTACTTAAGA
>NW_013890781.1:0-270 GCF_000517525.1 Limulus polyphemus
TCCTTTCAACAAAATTCCCAATAGTTATTTTATAATCTGTTATTAAAACGTCGGCTACGTTTGATTTTAATGTATTTTTTTGTCTTCAGTTACATTGTAAACAAAGAATAGCTTTAAAATAAGATTATTCAAATAAAATCCGAATATTTAAAGGCCGTGACGTCTTCTTATAAAGTAAACTCCAACATTTCGATTGTTTTTACTCTGGGTTAGGCAAATTTCAATTTGTTTCAGCTTTTCACTGTATATAATATTTTTAGTTAATGCTAT
>NW_013890782.1:0-265 GCF_000517525.1 Limulus polyphemus
GAACTTCTGGCCTTTTTTGTTAAATCATGTAGTGGAGCAGCTATAGGTGGCAAAGTTCTTCACAAACTTCTGGTAATAGGTACAGAGTCCCAAGAAACTTCTTAACTCTCCCACATTGTCTGGTGTTGCCAATCACGCACTGCTTTCACCTTGTCAGGATCAGTTTGCACACCATGCTCACTTACAATGTGACCTAAGTAAAGCACTTCTTTCTGGTACAAGTGGCATTTCTTGGGATGGAGTTTGAGGTTTGCTGCTTTCAAAC
>NW_013890783.1:0-274 GCF_000517525.1 Limulus polyphemus
GTGCATTGACAGTTCGCAGTAGATTGAGGTGTTCGAAATGAATTACTTCTTTGATGTTCCACCAAATGCAAAGCATCACTTTCTGCGGATGGAGTCCAGGTTTTGGGGTCGGAAATTGTTTTTGTCTAGGACTGAGCCATTGTTTTTGGCGTTTAATATTTGCATTAGATGTTTACGTATTGTTTCACGAGAGACATGCAATTTCAGGGCCATTTCACGAGTGTGTTGCCTTGGGTTAGACTCAACAAGCGTCTTCAGAGCATCAATATCAATT
>NW_013890784.1:0-270 GCF_000517525.1 Limulus polyphemus
TATAGGTTGAACATTCCAGTTATAATACATCTTTATATTGAACATTCCAGTTATAATACATCTTTATATATTCAACATTCCAGTTATAATACATCTTTATATATTGAACATTCCAGTTATAATACATCTTTATATGTATTCAACATTCCAATTACAATACATCTTTATATATTCAACATTACAGTTATAATACATCTTTATATATTGAACATTCCAGTTATAATACATCTTTATATATTGAACATTCCAGTTATAATACATCTTTATAGG
>NW_013890785.1:0-272 GCF_000517525.1 Limulus polyphemus
CATTGCTCTAATGTATTTAATATTCTACTCTAGTGATACTTAGACTATCATTGCTCTAATGGATTTAATATTTTACTCTAGTGATACTTAGACTATCATTGCTCTAATGTATTTAATATTTTACTCTAGTGATACTTAGACTATCATTGCTCTAATGGATTTAATATTTTACTCTAGTGATACTTAGACTACCATTGCTCTAATGGATGTAACTACAGTGATACTTAGACTATCATTGCTCTAATGTATTTAATATTTTACTCTAGTGATAG
>NW_013890786.1:0-272 GCF_000517525.1 Limulus polyphemus
AATCTTACAGAGAAAAGTACAGATATATTATGAAGTAATGACATTCTAGAGCAGGATTTCCCCAAGTGGGGGCCGCGACTCCCTGGTGGCCGTGAAGCTTTTAATGGGGGGCCTCCGAAAATGGGCCGAAATAAAAAGATGCTGAAATATTTTAATTCTAAATAAACAATAAGCCGATGAAAATTGTGTTGAATTAATTAAATGATACAGTATGTCGAATAAAGATGTTATTGCTTTTACTACGGCATTGTTTTTCAATCACCATGATAAAG
>NW_013890787.1:0-272 GCF_000517525.1 Limulus polyphemus
ATGGTCACCAAACCTGACACAAGTTTATTCATTTACCCAGGTCATACTTAAAGGATGGATTAGTGTATGGTCACCAAACCTGACACAAGTTTATTTCCTTGTCCGGGTGATACTTAAAGAATGTATTAGTGTATGGTCACCAAACCTGACACAAGTTTATTCATTTACCCAGGTCATACTTAAAGAATGTATTAGTGTATGGTCACCAAACCTGACACAAGTTTATTCATTTACCCAGGTCATACTTAAAGAATGTATTAGTGTATGGTCAC
>NW_013890788.1:0-273 GCF_000517525.1 Limulus polyphemus
GAAATGTCCTGGACCATGGTAACGCCAAAGCCTGTTGGCATGCACCACTTTTGGCTTACCTCGCCGACCACATTTTACCCGGAAAGTCACGTCTGAGAGACGATCCACTATGTCATATGGGCTTTCCCATGGAGAAGACAACTTAGGAGACTTCCCCTTGGTCTTCCTGGGATTATACAATCATACCTTGTCTCCTGGTACAAAGCTGACCTCAGTAGATCTCTTATCATAAGTCAACTTCATCGAATCAGCAGACGTTTCCAAGTTTGAACA
>NW_013890789.1:0-272 GCF_000517525.1 Limulus polyphemus
CATAGTGGATCTTCTCTCAGACGTGACTTTCCGGATAAAATGTGGTCGGCAAGGTAAGCCAAAAGTGGTGCATGCCAACAGGCTTTGGCGTTATCACGGTCCAGGACATTTTAGTTGGGATGAAGTGGACAACAGAACAAATGATGTTGCTGAAGTCGTGCCACCTGAAGAAGCCACCGTCGAAGAAACTCTACTCAGTTTTGAAAAGGGAAACAGTGAAGCTCTTGATGAAGTTACTACCACTGATGTGACTGTTATCAACGATAGAACAT
>NW_013890790.1:0-272 GCF_000517525.1 Limulus polyphemus
ACTTAATTAGTTCAACCTCTCTTTTAACAGTTACCGGAACTTGACCTTTGTTGTTCCCAAACGTAATTTTATCAAAATCAATTACAAACTTCCTTGGTAGTAGATAGTCCAATCCTGATATGCATTGGTCTTCAATGTCAGCCAAGTATACTTTCTGTCTGTCCTTCATGCCCATGAGCTCGATAGTTACCCACACTGGTCCCCACAATCTTGTAGAATGTCCTGTCACACCATAAAGCTCCTGTATGGCTTCTGGTACTGCTTCGTGATCT
>NW_013890791.1:0-845 GCF_000517525.1 Limulus polyphemus
CTATGGTAGTTTAGTGGTGCTGGAGTGGACCAGAATGACATTCTTGTAGTTATTTTCCTAACGGCTGAACTACGGTCGTTTAGTGGGGCTG
This sequence comes from Limulus polyphemus, assembly GCF_000517525.1. Lineage (NCBI taxonomy): Eukaryota > Metazoa > Arthropoda > Merostomata > Xiphosura > Limulidae > Limulus > Limulus polyphemus. The sequence continues at coordinate 92 of NW_013890791.1, forward strand.
GAGTGGATCAGAATGACATTCTTGTAGTTATTTTTCTAACGGCTGAACTACGGTAGTTTAGTGAGGCTGGAGTGAACCAGAATGATATTCTTGTAGTTATTTTTCTAAACGACTGTAATTCAGCCATTAAGAAAATAACTACAAGAATGTCATTCTGGTCCACTCCAGCCCCATAAACTACCGTAATTCAGCCGTTAGGAAAATAACTACAAGAATGTCATTCTGGTCCACTCCAGCACCACTAAACTACCATAGTTCAGCCGTTAGTGGGGCTGGAGTGACCAGAATAACATTCTTGTAGGTATTTTCCTAATGGCTTAACTACGGTAGTTTAGTGGGGCTGGAGTGAACCAGAATGACATTCTTGTAGTTATTTTCCTAATGGCTGAACTTTGGTAGTTTAGTGGGGCTGGAGTAGACCAGAATAACATTCTTGTAGGTATTTTCCTAATGGCTGAACTACGGTAGTTTAGTGGGGCTGGAGTGAACCAGAATGACATTCTTGTAGTTATTTTTCTAATGGCTGAATTACGGTTGTTTAGTGAGGCTGGAGTGGACTGTTAGGAAAATAACTACAAGAATGTCATTCTGGTTAACGGCTGAACTATGGTAGTTTAGTGGTGCTGGAGTGGACCAGAATGACATTCTTGTAGTTATTTTCCTAACGGCTGAATTACGGTAGTTTATGGGGCTGGAGTGGACCAGAATGACATTCTTGTAGTTATTTTCTTAATGGCTGAATTACAGTCGTTTA
>NW_013890792.1:0-414 GCF_000517525.1 Limulus polyphemus
GTAAGTTATGGGCCTATTATATCGTTTCAATCAAATACTTCTCCGATATAATAGGCCTATAACTTACGATTTCAATCAAATACTTCTCTCGTAAGTTATGGGCCTATTATCGATAACTTACGAGAGAAGTATTTGATTGAAAAGGCCTATTATATTCATTTCAATCAAATACTTCTCTCGTAAGTTATGGGCCTATTATATCGTTTCAATCAAATACTTCTCTCGTAAGTTATAGGCCTATTTTATCGTTTCAATCAAATACTTCTCTCGTAAGTTATGGGCCTATTATATCGTTTCAATCAAATACTTCTCTCGTAAGTTATAGGCCTATTATATTCATTTCAATCAAATACTTCTCTCGTAAGTTATGGGCCTATTATATCGTTTCAATCAAATACTTCTCTCGTAAGTTAT
>NW_013890793.1:0-272 GCF_000517525.1 Limulus polyphemus
CGACATGTTTTATGCTTCAAAGACAAGTGATTTCGTTAATCAGGGCATTAACAACCTGATTGTAAGATGGAAAAGCATCATGGAAAAGAATAGAGACTATTTCATTTAATATGTTTTGTTTCGATATATAAGATGTTCGGGTTTTTTCATCTAAAAAAAGCGACATTAATTTCTTGACAACCTAGTACAATCCTTTTCAGTACTTGCCTAAAGACGACGGCAGAGAAGCAGTCGAAAGTTACCATTAACCTCAATGAAAGACAATAGTAAAA
>NW_013890794.1:0-273 GCF_000517525.1 Limulus polyphemus
ATTTTACGATACTGTGTACTGTCAGTAAGAAAACACAAGATTTAACAATAATGTGTACTGTCAATAAGAAGACACAAGATTTAACGATACTGTGTACTGTCAATAAGAAGACACAAGATTTAACGATACTGTGTACTGTCAATAACAAGACACAAGATTTAACGATATTGTGTACTTTCAATAAGAAGACACAAGATCTAACAATACTATGTACTGTCAATAAGAAGACACAAGATTTTACGATACTGTGTACTGTCAGTAAGAAAACACAAG
>NW_013890795.1:0-290 GCF_000517525.1 Limulus polyphemus
CTTTATAAATACATATATCAACAGTACTTTAAATGTAATAGCTGTCTTCAGTAGCTGGTCAATAATAGCTTTATAAAAACACTTATCAACAGTACTTTAAATGTAATAGCTGTTTTCGGTAGCTGTTCAATAATAGCTTTATAAAAACACTTATTAACAGTACTTTAAATGTAATAGCTGTCTTCAGTAGCTGGTCAATAATAGCTTTATAAAAACCCTTATCAACAGTACTTTAAATGTAATAGCTGTCTTCAGTATCCGTACACACTAACTTTATAAATACATATATC
>NW_013890796.1:0-272 GCF_000517525.1 Limulus polyphemus
TGAACGTACCACCAATCCAGTGATGTTTGTATATATTATATAACTGCATGAAAGTACCACCAATCCAGTAATATATGTATATATTATATAACTGCATGAAAGTACCACCAATCCAGTAATATATGTATATAATATATAACTGTACGAACGTACCACCAATCCAGTGATATACGTATATATTATATAACTGCATGAACGTACCACCAATCCAGTAATATATGTATATATTACATAACTGCATGAACTTACCACCAATCCAGTAATATATGTAT
>NW_013890797.1:0-272 GCF_000517525.1 Limulus polyphemus
ATAGATTGATAGTGATTGGTAGGTCTTTTAATACAGATGGATAGTGGCTGGTAAGTCTTTTATGATAGATGGATAGTGACTGGTTGGTCTTTTAATACAGATGGATAGTGGCTGGTAGGTCTTTCATTATATATGGATAGTGGCTGGTAGGTCTTTTAATATAGATTGATAGTGATTGGTAGGTCTTTTAATATAGATGGATAGTAACTGGTAAGTCTTTTATGATAGATGGATAGTGACTGGTTGGTCTTTTAATACAGATGGATAGTGGC
>NW_013890798.1:0-272 GCF_000517525.1 Limulus polyphemus
CGAGTGCGTCAGGTATGGGTGACTGAGCAGGTCAAAATTGGTAACACAAGTTCATCTTCTGTGTAGCTAAGTCAGATCATTGGTTCATTTAACCAGTAATGCAAAGACTCAACATCATGTTATTCTGTCAATGTTGTTGTTATATTTTCTGAGAATTTGGTGTGAAAATAAGACTTAAAATCTGTGCCTTTAGTTTAGGTGCTGTAAAATATGTAAACCTTTAAAAAGTAAATATTTAAATTAAAATTAAGCTTCTGATTCTTATGATTTTG
>NW_013890799.1:0-271 GCF_000517525.1 Limulus polyphemus
ATGAAAGGTCCTACAAGTATGTAGTTTTTGAAAAATAAGATATTTAATTTTGATTTTATTTCTAAAGCAATATTTTCTCGTGCCTTTTTTTCTTTTTGCATGTTCCCTATTCAACATGCAAAGTAATTTTCATTTTAAGATTAAAAATACTTATATGCATCAGAGAATTTTCAAATTTCACATGCGAAATCCTTATAACGTCCAGATAGTTATCAAACATTTAATAAGAAAAAAACTTTATATTTTATCTGTTATTTTCAGTAATTAATCT
>NW_013890800.1:0-577 GCF_000517525.1 Limulus polyphemus
TACTGTGTACTCTCAATAAGAAGACATAATATTTAACGATACTGTGTAGTGTCAATAAGAAGATATAAGATTTAACAATACTGTGTACTGTCTATAAGAAGACACAAGATTTAATAATACTGTGTACTATCACTAACAAGCCACAAGATTTAACGACAGTGTGTACTGTCAATAAGAAGACACAAGATTTAACAATACTGTGTACAGTCAATAAGAAGACACAAGATTTAACGATACTGTGTACTGTCAATAAGAAGACACAAGATTTAACAAGTACACAGTATTGTTAAATCTTAGTGTCTTCTTATTGACAGTACACACTATCGTTAAATCTTGTGTCTTCTTATTGACAGTACACAGTATGTGTCTTCTTATTGAGTCGTTAAATCTTATTGACAGTACACAGTATTGTGTCTTCTTGATTTAACGATATTCTGTACTAAGAAGACACAAGATTTAACGATACTGTGTACTGTCAATAAGAAGACACAATATTTAACTATACTGTGTACTGTCAATAAGAAGACACAAGATTTAACAATACTGTGTCTTTCAATAAGAAGACACAAGATTTAAC
>NW_013890801.1:0-272 GCF_000517525.1 Limulus polyphemus
AAGACAACTCAGGAGACTTCCCTTTGGTCTTCCTGGGATTATACAACCACCCCTTGTCTCCTGGTACAAAGCTGACTTCCGTAGATCTCTTATCATAAGATAACTTCATCGAATCAGCAGACGTTTTCAAGTTTGAATGCACTTAATGGTGAATATCTTTCATCATTTTCCATCACTTTCACAAACTCTGACACATTTTCAGGCAACTCTTCATAAGGTGGGCATCCTGTTAACAGATCCACTGGCAGCCGAAGTTCCCGACCAAATATCAA
>NW_013890802.1:0-298 GCF_000517525.1 Limulus polyphemus
CAGTATTGTTAAATCTTGTTTCTTCTTATTGACAGGACACATTATTGTTAAATCTTGTGTTTTCTTACTGTACATTACACAGTATCGTTAAATCTTGTATCTTTTTATTGACAGTACACAGTATAGTTAAATCTTGTGTCTTCTTATTGACAGTACACAGTATCGTTAAATCTTGTGTCTTCTTATTGTCACAAGATTTAACAATACTGTGTACTGTCTTCTTATTGACAGGACACATTATTGTTAAATCTTGTGTTTTCTTTCTGACAGTACACATTATCGTTGAATATTGTGTCTT
>NW_013890803.1:0-270 GCF_000517525.1 Limulus polyphemus
CATCTATTGAGAGATATCTGAACTTCCAAGTATTTTTCTTATTTCTTTCTCCATCTATTGAGAGATAACTGAACTTCCAAGTATTTTTTCTTAATTTTTTCAAACATAGATACCACAGCTGAAAGCAAACATAATCTATTTTTGGATTAGTTTGGAGGCCAGCGAAGCTGGAACGGTCCCTCCAGGACGGGACAAGTACCCCGGAGCACTGAACCAACGTTTGGGGAGACTTCCAGAACCCACGCTTTCCAACTTCACCCCGAGTTACTG
>NW_013890804.1:0-271 GCF_000517525.1 Limulus polyphemus
AAGTAAGGCTAAAGATGAGTATGGTTGTTATAAATTCGGTAACAAAAGTTACACCTAGGTGTTTGTAGAGTGTTTTTACCAAATAACGCTAACGATGAGTATGGTGGTTTTGAATTCGGTAACTATAGTTACACCTAGGTGTTCATGGAGTAGTTGTACCAAGTAAGGCTAAAGATGAGTATGGTGGTTATCAATTCGGTAACTAGAGTTACACCTAAGTGTTCGAGGAGTAGTTGTACTAAGTAAGGCTAAAGATGAGTATGGTTCTTAT
>NW_013890805.1:0-272 GCF_000517525.1 Limulus polyphemus
CACTATTCGTTTGTAAAAGAGTAACCCAAGAGTTGGCGGTGGGTGGTGATGATTAGCTGCCTTACCTCTAGTCTTACACTACTAAATTAGGGACCGGCTACTGCAGATAGCCTTCGTGTAGGTTTGCGCGAGATTCATAACAAACCATTAAACCAAACCGTAATTTCAATTGTTATTTGAAACCAATGAATTACAAATGTTGCCGCAATTTCAATTTTTATTTGAAACTAATAAATTATCCTTATTACCGTATTTTCAATTTTTATTTGAAA
>NW_013890806.1:0-269 GCF_000517525.1 Limulus polyphemus
GCGACAATGTGGTATTGCGTGGATAAACAGTAATATTTGAGTTAGCATTTTAAAATTGACTATCTAATATTGCATGGATAAACAGAAATATTTAAGTTAGTATTTTAAAAAGTGACAATGTGATATTGCATGGATAAACAGTAATATTTAAGTTAGTATTTTAAAAAGTGACAATGTGATATTGCATGGATAAACAGTAATATTTGAGTTAGCATTTTAAAATTGACTATCTAATATTGCATGAATAAACAGTAATATTTGAGTTAGCA
>NW_013890807.1:0-272 GCF_000517525.1 Limulus polyphemus
GAAACTTATTGAAGAAAGTAAGATTTGTGTCACATTTATTAAAGTAAGTAAGATTTGTGTGAAACTTATTGAAGAAAGTAAGATTTGTGTCAAATTTATTGAAGAAAGTAAGATTTGTGTCACATTTATTAAAGTAAGATTTGTGTGAAACTTATTGAAGAAAGTAAGATTTGTGTCACATTTATTAAAGTAAGATTTGTGTGAAACTTATTGAAGAAACTAAGATTTGTGTCAAATTTATTGAAGAAACTAAGATTTGTGTTAAATTTATT
>NW_013890808.1:0-272 GCF_000517525.1 Limulus polyphemus
GGAGTTCGTTGATCCTTTGGGGCATCATGAGAATCATCTCGTCAATTTTAGATTGTGGGATTTTCGCCCACTCTTGCTTCAAAACTTGGAGTAGATCGCTCTTCAAAGATGGTTTTTTGGTTGTTTCTTGACTTGCCAGTCGAATATGGCCCAGAGGTTTTCGATGGGGTTCATGTCAGGAGATTGGCTCGGCCAGGGCAACTTCTGGATACCATTTTCTTCCTGCCACTTTTGGGTGTTTCTAGCAGTGTGACACGGTACTCCATCTTCCT
>NW_013890809.1:0-272 GCF_000517525.1 Limulus polyphemus
ATAAATTTTGTAACTATAGTTACACCTAGGTTTTCATGGAGTAGTTGTAACAAGTAAGACTAAAGATGAGTATGTTGGATATAAATTCGGTAACTATAGTTACACCTAGGTATTTATGGAGTAGTTATACCAAATAAGCCTAAAGATGAGTATGGTGGCTATAAATTCTGTAACTATTTATGGAGTAGTTGTACCAATTAAGGCTAAAGATGAGTATGGTGGCTATAAATTCTGTAACTAGAGTTACACTTAGGTGTTTGTGGAGTTGTTGT
>NW_013890810.1:0-272 GCF_000517525.1 Limulus polyphemus
AGTGTGTTATAAGACTGACGATCAAATTCCACTATTTGGTAGCCCAAAAGGTAGTATAAACTAGCTGCCTTCCCTCTAGTCCGCCAGTTTAAAATTAGGGACGGCTAAAGCAAACAGACCTTGAGTAGCTTTACGCGAAATTCAAACAAACTACTCTCCATTGCACTCAATTGTTGAGGTATTTTTTTTTTTGTGTAACAAATTTCTTTAATTTTTTCATTTATTTGTTGCCAGTTTCGAATAGCGTATTTAAATTATCTTCAGAGTATTAC
>NW_013890811.1:0-269 GCF_000517525.1 Limulus polyphemus
TTGTGACATTACATGCTTTATTGTTATGTAGTGTATAAACATTTTATATTGTGACATTACTTGTTTTATTATTATGTAGTGTATAAACATTTTATATTGTGACATTACATGCTTTATTATTATTATGTAGTATATAAACATCTTATATTGTGCCATTACTTGCTTTATTATTATTATTATGTAGTGTATAAACATTTTATATAGTGACATTACTTGCTTTATTATTATGTAGTGTATAAACATTTTATATTGTGACATTACACGCTTTA
>NW_013890812.1:0-272 GCF_000517525.1 Limulus polyphemus
AAAATACACGATATCATAGTTTAAACCTGTACTACAATACATGATATCATAGTTTAAACCTGTACTACAATACATGATATCATAGTTTAAACCTGTACTACAGTACACGATATCATAGTTTAAACATGTACTACAATACATGATATTGTAGTTTAAACCTGTACTACAATACATGATATCATAGTTTAAACCTGTACTACAATACATGATATCATAGTTTAAACCTGTACTACAATACATGATATCATAGTTTAAACCTGTACTACAGTACA
>NW_013890813.1:0-270 GCF_000517525.1 Limulus polyphemus
ATATCGCGAGTTGCCCGAACGTTCTATTAAGGTTTTGTGCAATTCCTTGCGATTCCCTATATGAACCACTATCGTGGACGCGGGAGTAATTATCGCATAGCAGACATTTCTGTTTTTTGTTGTGAAATAACTATAACACAACATAATAATTTTTATTGTAGGATTAACTATAGCATAGTTTTTTCTTTGTGGAAATAGCTACAACATAGCAAACACTTCTTCATTGTTGGAGTAAGTACAATATAGAAGATATTCAGGTTTCGTAGTAGG
>NW_013890814.1:0-272 GCF_000517525.1 Limulus polyphemus
CTCTCTTGTATTAATATATCTTGTATCAATATCTCCCTTGTATCAATATCTCTCTTGTATTACTATATCTTGTATCAGTATCTCTCTTGTATTAATATATCTCTTGTATCAATATCTCTCTTGTATTAATATATCTTTTGTATTACTATATCTCTGTTGTATTAATATATCTCTTGTATTAATATCTCTGTTGTATTAATATATCTCTTGCATTACTATATCTCTTGTATTAATATATCTTGCATTATTATATTTCTTGTATTAATATCTCT
>NW_013890815.1:0-382 GCF_000517525.1 Limulus polyphemus
AGTATCGTTAAATCTTGTGTCTTCTTTATTGACAGTACACAGTATTGTTAAAATCTTGTGTCTTCTTACTGAGAGTACACAGTATTGTTAAATCTTGTGTCTTCTTATTGACAGTACACAGTATTGTTAAAATCGTGTGTCTTCTTATTGACAGTACACAGTATCGTTAAATCTTGTGTCTTCTTATTGAAAGTACCCAGTATTGTTAAATCCTGCGTCTTCTTATTGACAGTACACAGTATCGTTAAATCTTGTGTCTTCTTATTGAATGTGTACTCTCAGAAAGAAGACACAAGATTTAACAATACTGTGTACTGTCAATAAGAAGACACAAGATTTAACGATACTGTGTACTGACACAAGATTTAACGATACTTTCTTA
>NW_013890816.1:0-272 GCF_000517525.1 Limulus polyphemus
TGTAAGGTCAAGTGTTCCCCAGATATACTCTAACCCCAGATTGATACACAGACGACGTGACATTATCATGCTACCCATCTAATCATCACGATGTTTAACTGCTTGTTAGGCCCTATATTAAATTAGATGTGTTATTAACTAAGTTATTTTTTTATATCTGATCTTCGAGTAAACTCAGTAAATAATTTACTTTCCACAAGAAATCAGAGAAACTGTGTTTGTTTACTGGTTGTTGGTTTTTTAACTGCAAGACTTCACAATGGGCTATAACT
>NW_013890817.1:0-503 GCF_000517525.1 Limulus polyphemus
TGTTATTAGTAGGATAAGCTATCTGATGCTTGTTGGTGTTATTAGTGGGATTAACTATAAGGGTCTCCTTAAAACATTCTCCAGTTTTTTTGTGTCACTTAGTACTCTAATGTTATATTCTTAAAGGGTCTCCTTAAAACATTCTCCAGTTTTTTGTGTCACTTAGTACTCTAATGTTCTATTCTTAAAGGGTCTCCTTAAAACATTCTCCAGTTTTTTGTGTCACTTAGAACTTTAATGTTATATTCTTAAAGGGTCTCCTTAAAACATTCTCCAGTTTTTTTGTGTCACTTAGTATTTTAATGTTATATTCTTAAAGGGTCTCCTTAAAACATTCTCCAGTTTTTTTGTGTCACTTAGTATTTTAATGTTATATTCTTAAAGGGTCTCCTTAAAACATTCTCCAGTTTTTTGTGTCACTTAGTACTCTAATGTTCTATTCTTAAAGGGTCTCCTTAAAACATTTTCCAGTTTTTTGTGTCACTTAGTACTTTAATGTTAAA
>NW_013890818.1:0-272 GCF_000517525.1 Limulus polyphemus
ACTGTTTAAATGAGCATAAGGGATATGTAAAAAATAAAAAACTGAAAATTCATCCATAGCAGAACATGTACAGGAAACACAACACACGATATTATGGGGAAAACTGTAATATTAGCTCAACCTAAAAGTGTAATAGGTAATAATATTCGTGAATTGTTAGAAACAATAAAACATAAAAAAGATCATGTAGTATTAAATAGAGATGAAGGTATGGCGAATATTTCTACAAGAATGTGGATTGATCTCCTTTGAATGGTTTAGCGTGAATGTAT
>NW_013890819.1:0-648 GCF_000517525.1 Limulus polyphemus
AGGTTATTGACCAGTAATACTTGTCTTTAATGGCAATAGCCTGAGTAGAAATAGGGTTATTTGATGATTCTTACTGGTAATTAATAGCAATAACCTGAGTAGAAATAGCTATTTGATGATTCTTACTTGTCTTTAATGGCAATAGCCTGAGTAGAAATAGCTATTTGATGATTCTTACTGGTCTTGAATGGCAATAACCTGAGGAGAAATAGCGTTATTTGATGATTTTTATTTGATGATTCTGGGGTCTTTAATGGCAATAACTTGAGTAAAAATACTTCAGTAGAAATCGCGTTATCTGATGATTCTTACTGGTCTTTGATGGCAATAATCTGAGTAGAAATAGTTATCTGGTCATTCTTACTTTATTGCCATTAAATAACTATTTCTACTCAGGTTATTGCCATTAAAGACCAGTAAGAATGACAAAATAACTATTTCTACTCAGATTATTGCCATTAAAGAACAGTAAGAATCATCAAATAACTATTTTTACTCAGATTATTGCCATCAAAGACCAGTAAGTATCATCAAATAACCCTATTTCTACTCAGGTTATTGACCAGTAAGAATCATCAAATAACGCTATTTCTACTCAGGTTATTGCCATTCAAAACCAGTAAGAACATCAAATAACTATTTCTACTG
>NW_013890820.1:0-271 GCF_000517525.1 Limulus polyphemus
GGCTGGACTGGCTGGATGGGATACGACACGTTGAAGTACTTTAAGTTAAATATCTAACAATATATAAATTCTGCAACACCGTGGCTGGACTGGCTAGATGGGATACGACACGTTGAAGTACTTTAAGTTAAATATGTAACAATATATAAACTCTGCAACACCGTGACTGAACTGGTTAGATGGGATACGACACGTTGAAGTACTTTAAGTTAAATATCTAACAATATATAAATTCTGCAACACCGTGGCTGGACTGGCTAGATGGGATACG
>NW_013890821.1:0-271 GCF_000517525.1 Limulus polyphemus
GTACTTTCTACCATCCCATCAGACTGTGGGTGAAGTGGCAGTGTCCTGGCTTTTGGATGCCAAACAACTTGCAGCATTCTTGGAACACAGCTGATTCAAAGTTACGGCCTTGATCTGAATGCAGTTCATATGGCATACCAAATCTAAAGAAGAAATCACTAATAGCCGAAGCTACAGTCGTGGCTTCCTGATTTGGTATTGCATATGCCTCAATGTACTTTTCAGCACGAGTTTGGAGCAGAGGTACAGCAATGTCGATGGCTACTCTTTT
>NW_013890822.1:0-273 GCF_000517525.1 Limulus polyphemus
TGGTGGACACAACACAAATAGCTTATTATTTAGCTTTGTGCTAAATTTTTAAAGAAGCTGTAACCCACCCCACCATCAGTCTCCCTCATTAGATAAATCGTAAGTATCTGGATATATGACGCTAGGAATCGAGTTTCGATACCCATGGTGGACACAACACAAATAGCCTATTATTTAGCTTTGTGCTAAATTTTTAAAGAAGCTGTAACCCACCCCACCATCAGTCTCCCTCAGTAGATAAATCGTAAGTATCTGGATATATGACGCTAGGAA
>NW_013890823.1:0-274 GCF_000517525.1 Limulus polyphemus
GGTTTAGCTGCGGGGTCTGGAAGGGGCTTGCCATTGTCTGGAGCTGATTAAGTCGATGGTTAATGTATCCTCCTTGTGTAAAAGACAATAGATCATCCTTTAACGTATCTGATTCGCTTTTAAATTTACTAATGTTTTCCATTTGTTCTTCTTGCCACTGTTGTAGTCTCTTTTCTTGCTTATTTTCTTTCTTCTCCAATAGCTGTTGTAATCTCTCTTCTTGTTTATTTTCTTTTTCCTCCAACAACTGCTGTAATCTCTCTTGTTTATTTTG
>NW_013890824.1:0-271 GCF_000517525.1 Limulus polyphemus
CCGACCTCCCCCACCCCTCCCCAGTGGCACAGCGGTATGTCTGCGGACTTACAATGCTGATGGGCAGAGCACAGATAGCCCATTGTTTAGTTTTGTTCTTAATTACAAACAAACATATCACACCGACCTGATCAGCCATAATATTGGACAGAAGGCTTCATCGACACTGAATATGGCAGATATAGTATGGGTGACATTTAATAAGGCTTCATCGACACTGGATATGGCAGATATAGTATGGGTGACATTTAATAAGGCTTCATCGACACTG
>NW_013890825.1:0-272 GCF_000517525.1 Limulus polyphemus
TTGTTGCATCAGCGAGGTCACATGACTCGTTCTCTCGAACCTTCGGGAATTGTCGGGAGATATAGATACTAGAGATACTAGATATAGGGTAGTCTGGTATATATAAGAGGGTGACAACGTGACGGGACAATAATGTGTGTGTAGGTAGTGAGTAATTGAACTGCAGTCAGAAGTATTGTTGAAGTTAACGTTCGTTCGTTATAGTGTTTGTTTTAGCGCGACTGTTGAAAATAAGTGTACCGGTAAAGTTATATTCAGAAAGAATAAACCAA
>NW_013890826.1:0-597 GCF_000517525.1 Limulus polyphemus
TATCGTTAAATCTTGTGTCTTCTTATTGATACTGTGTACTCACAAGATTTAACGAAATCTTTTGTCTTCTTATTGACAGTACACAGTATCGTTAAATCTTGTGTCTTTTTATTGACAGTACACAATATCGTTAAATCTTGTGTCTTCTTATTGACATTACACAGTATCGTTAAATCCTACGTCTTCCTATTGATAGTACACAGTATTGTTAAATCGTGTGTCTTCCTATTGACAGTACACAGTTTTGTTAAATCTTGTGTTTTCTTATTGACAGTATACAGTATCGTTAAATCTTTTGTCTTCTTATTGACAGTACACAGTATCGTTAAATCTTGTGTCTTCTTATTGACAGTACACAATATCGTTAAAACTTTCAATAAGAAGACACAAGATTTAACAAAACTGTGTACTGTCAATAAAAAGACACAAGATTTAACGATACTGTGTACTGTCAATAAGAAGACACAAGAACACAGTGTTGTTAAATCTTAGTGTACTGTCAATAAGAAGACATACTGTGTACTGTCAATAAAAAGACACAAGATTTAACGATACTCGTTAAATCTTGTGTCTTTGTCAATAAGGGTACACAGTATC
>NW_013890827.1:0-271 GCF_000517525.1 Limulus polyphemus
GTTGATAAATCTTGAAGAAAACATTGCTCAAAGTTGTATTATTAGGTTTACAGTCAGCTCATGCTCTCTTTATAATACTACAATTATGACTTTGGAAGAGATAAATGTATTAATATGAAAAGCATTTTTGTATTATTATACTCAAGGACTAAATACGACCAACATAAATATTTGAAAATGTAACGGAATATATATATATATATATATATATATGTATGTCGGTGTTGATATAACATGTGATGTACAACATTGTACTTGTTCTGACATGAAT
>NW_013890828.1:0-271 GCF_000517525.1 Limulus polyphemus
ATACTCATGACTATAAGTTCTTGGTTGGTGTTTACTGTTACTTATACTCATGGCTATCAGTTCTTGGTTAGTGCTTACTGTTACTTATACTCATGGCTATCAGTTCTTGGTTAGTGCTTACTGTTACTTATACTCATGGCTCTCAGTTCTTGGTTGGTGTTTACTGTTACTTATACTCATGGCTATCAGTTCTTGGTTAGTGTTTACTGTTACTTGTACTCATGGCTCTCAGTTCTTGGTTAGTGCTTACTGTTACTTATACTCATGGCTC
>NW_013890829.1:0-272 GCF_000517525.1 Limulus polyphemus
TAACAGATCTTATAATTCTGATTTCTTGTATTCCTTGTGTCTTGAATCATTGTCCAATACGAACAGATCTTATAACTCAGATTTCCTGTATTCCTTGTTTCTTGAATCATTGTTCAATACTAACAGACTTTATAACTCAGATTTCCTTTATTCTCTGTGTCTTGAATCATTGTCCAATACCAACAGATTTTACAACTCTCATTTCCTTTATTCCTTGTGTCTTGAATCATTGTCCAATACTAACAGATCTTATAATTCTGATTTCTTGTATT
>NW_013890830.1:0-680 GCF_000517525.1 Limulus polyphemus
CAGTATTGATAAATCCTGTATCTTCTTATTGACAGGACACATTATTGTTAAATCTTGTGTCTTTTTACTGACAGTACACAGTATCGTTAAATCTTGTGGCTTGTTATTGATAGTACACAGTATCATTAAATGTTATGACTTGTTATGATAGTACACAGTATCGTTAAATCTTGTGTCTTCTTATTGACAGTACACATTATTGATAAATCCTTTTTCTTCTTATTGACAAGACATAGTATTGTTAAATCTTGTGTCTTAATATTGACAGTACACAGGATTTATCAATACTTCAATAAGAAGATACCAGGACACAGTATCGTTAAATCTTGTGTCTTCTTATTGATAGTACACAGTATTGATAAATCATTTTTCTTCTTATTGACAGGACACAGTATTGTTAAATTATGTTTCTTCTTATTGAGATTAAACGGTATTGATAAATCTTGTGTCTGCTTATTGACAGTACACAGTATTGATAAATCCTGTATCTTCTAATTGAAAGGACACAGTATTGTTAAATCTTGTGTCTTTTTATTGACAGTATACATTATTGATAAATCCTGTATCTTCTTTTTGATAGTACACAGTATTGATAAATCCATTGATAAATCCTGTATCTTTTTATTGACAGTACACAGTATCGTTAAATCTTTTGGCATGTTATTGATAGTACACAGTAT
>NW_013890831.1:0-272 GCF_000517525.1 Limulus polyphemus
TCTTTCTTCCTCCAGATTTTGTTGACATTGATAAGGGTCATTTTAGTCATTTTTCCACTAGATTTTGTTGACTTTGAAAACGTGTTTTTAGTTTTCTTCCACTCGATTTTGTCAACTTTCATAACTGTCTTTTTAGGCCTTCTTAGACTAGATATTTTCGACTTTGATAGAGTTATTTTTAGTGTTTCTTACACTATATTTTAATGACTTTCATAATTGTATTTTTAATCCTTCTTAAACTATATTTTGTCGACTGTTATAAAGGTCTTTTT
>NW_013890832.1:0-273 GCF_000517525.1 Limulus polyphemus
CCAAAACTAAATTATACCTTCAGAGATAGCGATTGAAGGAATCCATAGACACTATGCCAAAAAATCATATTGTAAAAGATAGGTATTGAAGAAATCCATAGAGACCATGCCAAAAAATTTATACCTTAAAAGATAGGTATTGAAGGAATCCATAGAGACCATGCCAAAAAATTTATACCTTAAAAAATAGGTATTGAAGGAATCCATAGAGACCATGCCAAAACAAATTATGTTCTAAAAGATAGGTATTTATGCAGCGGATGTATTACTTTT
>NW_013890833.1:0-272 GCF_000517525.1 Limulus polyphemus
TACTGTGTGGCAGAGCAACAAATAAACTAAACAACCTCAACAGCCTTGCAATGTAAATACACACATCAGACTGGATTCAGTTTAAACTTCAATTAGTACTACTGTGTGGCAGAGCAACAAATAAACTAAACAACCTCAACAGTCTTGCAATGTAAATACACACATCAGACTGGATTCAATTTAAACTTCAATTAGTACTAGTGTGTGGCAGAGCAACAATGAAACTAAACAACCTCAACAGTCTTGCAATGTAAATACACACATCAGACTGG
>NW_013890834.1:0-457 GCF_000517525.1 Limulus polyphemus
TTCTATTGTCATTTTTTCGATTTTTGTGGTCGTTTTATGTTACTCTTTTATTGGCTTTTTTGAAAGCGTATGTTTACTGCAGTGAAGCTTTTGGTTACTGAATGGTTTTCGATTTCTTGTTACCAGAGGGTCCTAAATATATGATTCTTCACCAAATTTGGTATGTAGGTACAATTTAACGTTGCGTAGTAATATGTGGAGCTTTACCTTCCTACTGTTTGTTTTAAAGGAGTTATGGAAGGTTTTGCGTTTTGTACCAGTACGTCGTTCTAAACGAACGTTCATACAAAATTTGGAGATGATCCGTCCAAAGTAAATACGCAAGTATGCCTAGAATTTTGCATGAAGGGTAACATAAAACGACCACAAAAGTCGCAAAAATGATAATATTCTTTTATTGGTTTTTCTGAAAGCGTATGTGTACTGCAGTGAAGCTTTTTGTTACTGATTGTTTTTC
>NW_013890835.1:0-272 GCF_000517525.1 Limulus polyphemus
GTTTTGAACGTTCGTAAGTGGTTCAACAAATTTCGTTCAGGTGACTTTAGCCTTAAAACTGTGATGACAGGGTCCAACATTTTGGGATTGATATTGATGCTCTAAAGACGCTTGTTGAGTCTAACCCAAGGCAACACACTCGTGAAATGGCCCTAAAATTGCTTGTCTCTCATGAAACAATACGTAAACATCTAAGGAATATGGGAAAAGTCCATAAAGAAGGTTTTTGGGTGCCTCACGAACTCTCTGATGATCATCGTTTCCAACGTGTG
>NW_013890836.1:0-272 GCF_000517525.1 Limulus polyphemus
GACACAAGATTTAACGATACTGTGTATTGCCAATAAGAAGACACAAGATTTAACAATACTGTGTACTGTCAATAAGAAGACTCAAGATTTAACAATACTGTGTACTGTCAATAAGAAGACACAAGATTTAACTATACTGTGTACTGTCAATAAGAAGACACAATATTTAACGATAATGTGTACTGTCAGTAAGAAAACAGAAGATTTAAAATAATGTGTCTTGTCAATAAGAAGACACAAGATATAACAATACTGTGTACTGTCAATAAGAA
>NW_013890837.1:0-272 GCF_000517525.1 Limulus polyphemus
GGTTTAGTTAGTCTCCAACGATTATAACACATTGTTTAGCTATGGTTTATTAGCTCCAACGATTATAACATCTTGTTTAGCTATGGTTTATTAGCTCCAACGATTATAACACCTTGTTTAGCTATGGTTTTTAGCTCCAACGAGCCCCCCAGTGGCACAGCGGTATGTCTGCGGACTTACAACGCTAGAAACCGGGTTTCGATACCCGTGGTGGGCAGAGCACAGATAGCCCTTGTGTAGCTTTGTGCATAATTAAAAACAAACAAACAAAC
>NW_013890838.1:0-289 GCF_000517525.1 Limulus polyphemus
ATGGATAGTGGCTGGTAGGTCTTTCATTATATATGGATAGTGGCTGGTAGGTCTTTTAATACAGATGGATAGTGGCTGGTAGGTCTTTAATACAGATGGATAGTGGCTGGTAGGTCTTTCATTATATATGGATAGTGGCTGGTAGGTCTTTTTATACAGATGGATAGTGGGTGGTAGGTCTTTCATTATATATGGATATTGGCTGGTAGGTCTTCCATTATATATGGATAGTGGCTGGTAGGTCTTTCATTATAAATGGATAGTGGCTGGTAGGGTCTTTCATTATATA
>NW_013890839.1:0-266 GCF_000517525.1 Limulus polyphemus
ATCCAGCTTTCCTAGTCACGTAGACACTATGTGTGCTTGTCATTTTACACTTAGCTGTTGGGGACTTTCACGATGGAGGTTGTAGGGGCGTCCCTCAGCACCAACCACTACTGGTTTCCCCCGAGGGCTGGATTTATTGATAGTATTCTTCTTACACTGGCTCCTCATATGTCCTTGCTCTCAACAGTTCCAACAACCTTTCTGGGTAGCAGCTTTTCCTACCGTGGCATCTGTGTTGAAGTTGCCGGCATTGAGCTCTCTTGTGC
>NW_013890840.1:0-272 GCF_000517525.1 Limulus polyphemus
GAAATACTCTCATTCTGATCGATGATGCTATTCCATCTTACAATCAGGTTGTTTATGCCCTGATTAAAGAAATCCCTTGGCTTTGAAGCAAGAAAATGTCGATGTCCTCTTTAACACCTTCCACATTTGCATAAGTTTTCCAATTAAGATGGTGTTGCAGCGAACGAAAAAGATGGTAATCTGATGGCGCTATATCTGAAGAATATGGTGGGTGGGGGAGAACTTCTCAACCCAATTCCATAATCTTGCGTCAAACATGCCACATGTGGACA
>NW_013890841.1:0-272 GCF_000517525.1 Limulus polyphemus
AAGGGCTTGATTTAAACGTTCTAGTTGCTGACTATAGATCTCTGCATTGGATTGAGAAGTTCGAAATGAATTACTCCTTTCATGTCCCACCAAATACAAAGCATCACTTTCTGCAGATGGAGTCCAGGTTTTTGGGTCAGAAATGGTTTTTGTCTAGGACTGAGCCATTGGTTTTGGCATTTAATATTCGCATAGAGAATCCATTTTTCATCATCGGTGACAATTCTGTCCAAAAATGGTTCACGCGCATTATGCGCCAGAAGAGACGAAGC
>NW_013890842.1:0-435 GCF_000517525.1 Limulus polyphemus
CAATAAGAAGACACTCGAATTAGCAATACTGTGTACTATCTATAAAAAGACACACGATTTAGCAATACTGTGTACTATCAATAAAAAGACACAAGATTTAACGATACTGTGTACTGTCAATAAGAAGACACAAGATTTAACGATTCTGTGTACTTTCAGTAAGAGATTTAACGATACTGTGTACTTTCAATAAGAAGACACAAGATTTACCAATACTGTATACTGTCAATAAGAAGACACAAGATTTAACAAAACTGTGTACTGTCAATAAGAATACACAAGATTTAACAATACTGTGTACTGTCAATAAAAAGACACAAGATTTAACGATACTGTGTACTGTCAATAAGAAGACACAAGATTTAACGATACTGCGTACTGTCAATAAGAAGACACAAGATTTAACGATTCTGTGTACTATCTATAAAAAGACAC
>NW_013890843.1:0-271 GCF_000517525.1 Limulus polyphemus
TTTTCTTACTATCATATCTACAGTAATGTTCAAATGTGCAGGGGCTGGGCTGAACGAGAATGACCCCAACAGGGGTGAGATAGTTTACGGAAACATACAAAGTTCACGCTGTTAACCCCATGGTTTATTCGGCACAATAAACAAAAGTACGGCTGCAATGAAACATAAACATAAACTTGAAATAAAAATACATTTATCAAACAAAATTAAAATGTTTTTGTGTACATATATAAACATGAAATCCTAGTTAAAATAAAAATACCCATTTATT
>NW_013890844.1:0-859 GCF_000517525.1 Limulus polyphemus
ATATATGAAATGACACAACCCTATGTTTTACTAGGAACAATGGACTTCTTGACTCTTATACTGTTAAAAATGTAACATATGAAATAACACGAACCAGTGTTTTACTAGGAACAATGGACTTGTTGACTCTTATACTGTTGAAAAATGTAATATATGAAATAACACGAAACATTGTTCCTAGTAAAACATAGGGTTCGTGTCATTTCATATATTACATTTATAACAGTATAAGAGTCAACAAGTCCATTGTTCCTAGTAAAACACTGGTTCGTGTCATTTCATATGTTACATTTTTAACAGATTAAGAGCCAACAAGTCCATTGTTTCTAGAGAAACATAGGGTTCGTATCATTTCATATACTACATTTTTAACAGTATAAGAGTCAACAAGTTCATTGTTCCTAGTAAAACACTTGACTTGTTGACTCTTATACTGTTAAAATTGTAATATATGAAATGAAACGAACCAGTGTTTTACTAGGAACAATGGACTTGTTGACTCTTATTCTGTTTAAAATGTAATATATGAAATGACACGAACCAGTGTTTTACCATAAACAATGAACTTTTTGACTCTTATACTGTTAAAAATGTAACATATCAAATGACACAAACCAGTGATTTACTAGGATCAATGGACTTGTTGACTCTTATACTGTTAAAAATGTAATATATGAAATGACACGAAAGTATAACATTGTGAGGAACAATGGACTTGATGACTCTTATACTGTTAAAAATGTAATATATGAAATGACACGAGCCCGTTTTTTACTAAGAACAATGGACTTGTTGACTCTTATACTGTTAAAAATGTAATATATGAAATGACACGAACCAGTGATTTACTAGGAGCAAT
>NW_013890845.1:0-391 GCF_000517525.1 Limulus polyphemus
AAAACAACGAATCCTGATGAAGAGGAAACAACCGAAGCCTGATGCGGAAGAAAACAACCGAATCCTGATGAAGAAGAAAACAAACGAATCCTGATGAAGAAGGAAACAACCGAATCCCGACGAAGAAGAAAACAACCGAAGCCTGATGGGGAAGAAAACAACCGAATCCTTAAGAAGAAGAAAACAGCCGAAGCCTGATGGGGAAGAAAACAACCGAATCCTGACGAAGAAGAAGAGGAATAAACTAAACTTCTTTCTTTATATTTTTTTTTACTTCGGAGAACATGCATCCAGAGGAATCCTATTATATATTGTGTACATCGCATAAAAAGTGATTAAGGCATGATAATATACTGTCACAGAAAGTTTGAGATAAATACAGGGTCTTTGT
>NW_013890846.1:0-269 GCF_000517525.1 Limulus polyphemus
ATTCATACTTCAATGTAAAAACTGTAAAAAAAGAGAACATTTTTTAAAGTTTTTTCTGGAAAGTACTGCACGGGAACAGTGTTCGGATTGTTCTCTTTAGTCATACGCAACTTATTGCATCAAAATGATTCAATGTACAGAGCTCAAAATTTTCATAAATGTTACTGATATAAACTGTTATGTTATATATATTAAAAGTGGTACCTTTTATTAAAAAATTAAGTTTTTAAGAACTCCAGTTTCTCAGTACTACATTTATATATTACATC
>NW_013890847.1:0-271 GCF_000517525.1 Limulus polyphemus
AACAATCATAATATTTTTGGGTTTCTAACTACATGAAAAGAGTTGTTACAAATTCATTCAAGCTAGTCGTTATCTTTCCCGTGAGAACGAAGCTTGTACTAAGAGAGAAAATTACATTTTTCTGTTCAGAACACAACGTAATATATAATATGTCTATTGGTTATAGATGATATAGAATTAAATGTGAGAGAGAACTATTAACAAATCCTGAAGAGAAGGATGTGACAAGTGGGTGTGGCAAGAGGGGTCTGATTTTCTATTTGATATCTCT
>NW_013890848.1:0-429 GCF_000517525.1 Limulus polyphemus
TTCTTGCTTATGTTCAGTCTTCTCTATAGGGGTCTGCAGAAACAAAATGACAATTGGATTGTAGGACAACGTCGAAGATGTGCTACAAAGAAAGAAACACTGATGAGAACGTATTAGAATGTGCTGGACGTAGAAGATACGTAAACCGAGTTGAGGGAAAGTCGTCAGATTCCAATGTGTAAAATAATGAATGACGGGTAGATAAGACAAACTTGGCAAAATGGGATTAAAAAATAGACTAGATATGAGAAACCAGAACTGGAAAAGTTAGACGAAATAGAGAATGATCGATTGTTTGTAATTAAACACAAAGCTACACAATGGGCTATCTGTGCTCTGCCCACTACCCAGATTCTAGGATTGTAAGTCCGCAGACACACCGCTGTGCCACTGGGGGGGCTGAAAATGATGGTTTGCTTGTAATTAAAC
>NW_013890849.1:0-272 GCF_000517525.1 Limulus polyphemus
GACATTAGTATAAAGTGAAACACAGGTTCTACATCTGACAACAATGGATGTTTGTTAGAAAGTAGAACACAGGTTCCACAACTGGAAAAAAAAGACATTAGTATAAAGTAAAACACAGGTTCCACAACTGAAAATAAAAAACATTAGTATAAAGTGAAACTCAGGTTCTACATCTGACAACAAAGAATGTTGGTATAAAGTAAAACACAGGTTCTACATCCTACAACAAAGGATGTTGGTAGAAAGTAAAACACAGGTTCCACAAAGACAGC
>NW_013890850.1:0-386 GCF_000517525.1 Limulus polyphemus
AAAATTCCAGATAGAGCATCAACGGATTGTAACTATGTGTTGAGACTCAAAATTCCAGATAGAGCATCAACAGATTGTAGCTATGTGTTGAGACTCCAAAATACAGATACAGCATCAACGGATTGTAACTATGTGTTGAGACTCAAAATTCCAGATACAGCATCAACGGATTGTAACTATGTGTTGAGACTCCAAAATTCCAGATACAGCATCAACGGATTGTAACTATGTGTTGAGACTCAAAATTCCAGATACAGCATCAACGGATTGTAGCTATGTGTTGAGACGCCAAAATACAGATACAGCATCAACGGATTGTAACTATGTGTTGAGACTCCAAATTCCAGATAGAGCATCAAAGGATTGTAGTTATGTGTTGAGACTCC
>NW_013890851.1:0-271 GCF_000517525.1 Limulus polyphemus
AAGCTTTGTTATAATTGTAAAAATTTTGAGATAAAGTTTATGTTCAAGTTATTATTTTAAATATATAATTGCTGTTAAAATTACATTGTTTTAATGAAGTTTAAACATTCCTCGTCAGTTGACGCCTTGACGGATATTACTTTAGTTACGAAATGGTGGAAGGTGTTTTGTACATAATTGAATAATTATTAATTATTTGTAATAATCATTTTACTATCAAATCAGCACCTATTTAATAAACAATTCATATTTTGTCGATAAAACAGTATGC
>NW_013890852.1:0-272 GCF_000517525.1 Limulus polyphemus
GGAGAACTTGACCACTAGAATACAACCTGACTACTAGCTAATCTAACCTTCTGCAAGACACAGGAGAACTTGACCACTAGAATACAACCTGACTACTAGCTAATCTAACCTTCTGCAAGACACGGAGAACTTGACCACTAGAATACAACCTGACTACTAGCTAATCTTACCTTCTCCAAGACACAGGGAACTTGACCACTAGAATACAACCTGACTACTAGCTAATCTAACCTTCTGCAAGACATGGAGAACTTGACCACTAGAATACAACT
>NW_013890853.1:0-272 GCF_000517525.1 Limulus polyphemus
CCCCTCGGTAGCACAGCGGTATGTCTTTGGATTTACAGTGCTACAAATCGGGTTTCAACACCCGTGGAGGGCAGAGCACAGATAGCTCATTGTGTAGCTTTGTGCTTAACTTCCAACAAACATAAAACCTGATAGAAATTGGTTAGGTTTATTTTGAATTTCGCGCAAAGCTACACGATAGCTATCAGCGCTAACCGTTCCTAATTTAGCAGTGAAACACTAGAGGGAAGGTAGCTAGTCATCACCACCCCTTGCCAATTCTTGGGCTACTC
>NW_013890854.1:0-296 GCF_000517525.1 Limulus polyphemus
TATGTGTTTTTATTAACAGGACACATTATTGTTAAATCTTGTGTTTTCTTACTGACAGTACACATTATCGTTAAATCTTGTGTGTTCTTATTGACAGTACACAGTATCGTTAAATCTTGTGTCTTTTTATTAATAGTACACAGTATTGCTAAATCTTGTGTTTTCTTATTGATAGTACACATTATCGTTAAATATTGTGTTTTCTTATTGACAGTACACATTATTGTTAAATCTTGTGTCTTCTTATTGACAGGACACATTATTGTTAAATCTTGTGTCTTCTTATTGATAGTACA
>NW_013890855.1:0-324 GCF_000517525.1 Limulus polyphemus
TATCAATTTTTTCTACTGTCAATAAGAAGACACATAATTTTACAATACTGTGTCCTGTCAATAAGAAGAAAAAGGATTTATCTCATTAAATCTTATTACTTGTTATGATAGTACACAGTATCGTTAAATCTTTTGTCTTCTTATTGACAGTACACAGTATTTACACAGTATTATTGATAGAAGTCATAAGATTTAATGATACTGTGTACTATCAATAACAAGCCACAAGATTTAACAATACTGTGTCCTGTCAATAAGAAAATACAGGATTTATCAATACTGTGTACTGTCAATTAGAAGACACATGATTTAACAATACTGTGT
>NW_013890856.1:0-312 GCF_000517525.1 Limulus polyphemus
CAGTGAACAAGCCATGTAAAAGAAGCTTGAGTCGAGGGTATCAGTGAACAAGCCATGTAAAAGAAGCTTGAGTCGAGGGTATCAGTGAACAAGCCATGTAAAAGAAGCTTGAGTCTAGGGTATCAGTGAACAAGCCATGTAAAAGAAGCTTGAGTCGATGGTATCAGTGAACAAGCCATGTAAAAGAAGTTTGAGTCGAGAGTATCAGTGAACAAGCCATGTAAAAGAAGCTTGAGTCGAGGGTATCAGTGAACAAGCCATGTAAAAGAAGCTTGAGTCGAGGGTATCAGTGAACAAGCCATGTAAAAGAAG
>NW_013890857.1:0-272 GCF_000517525.1 Limulus polyphemus
GACTTTGTTGAATTGTAATTTTGTGTTTGTAATTCTGTACATTTAATTACGTTATTATTAATTGTTATTGGTTTATTGTATGTGGTTATTGTTCGGGACGAACAATACTAAGGAAGGGGCAGTGTTGCGTCAGCGAGGTCACATGACTAGTGTCACGCCACCTCTCGAACCTTCGGGAATAGTCTGGTATATATATAAGAGGGGGACAATGTGTGTAAGCAATGAGTAATTGAACTGCAGTCAGAGACAGATATATTGTTGAAGTTAACGTC
>NW_013890858.1:0-272 GCF_000517525.1 Limulus polyphemus
TATATCCCCGGAATATAACTTGATTAGCTCAATTTTCCGCTGTTAAAACTTCGTCAGGAGATATCAATAAATATAATCACGACTTATATCTCCAGAATATAACTTTATTAGCTCAATTTTCCGCTATTACAACTTCGTCAGGAGATATCAGTAAATATAATCACGACCTATATCTCCGGAATATAACTTTATTAGCTCAATTTTACGCTGTTACAACTTCGTCAGATGATATCAATAAATATAAATTCGACCTATATCTCCGGAATATAACT
>NW_013890859.1:0-282 GCF_000517525.1 Limulus polyphemus
CTTGTGTTTTCCAACTGACAGTACACATTATCGTTGAATATTGTGTCTTCTTATTGACAGTACACAGTATCGTTAAATCTTGTGTCTTCTTATTGACAGTACACAATATCGTTAAATCTTGTGCCTTCTTATTGACAGTACACAGTATCGTTAAATCTTGTGCCTTCTTATTGACAGTACACAGTATCTTTAAATCTTGTGTCTTCTTATTGACAGGACACATTATTGTTAAATCTTGTGTTTTCTTACTGACAGTACATATTATCGTTGAATATTGTGTTT
>NW_013890860.1:0-285 GCF_000517525.1 Limulus polyphemus
CCAATGCACCACATCGTAATGTAAGAATAATAAAATATCAATACGCTATCTAACAAAGACCATACACCACATCTTCATCTAACAACAATAAAATATCATTATACTATCTAATAAAAACCATGCACCACATCGTCATGTAACAATAATAAAATATCATTGCGCTATCTAACAAAAACCATGCACCACATCATCATGTAACAATAATAAAATATCAATACGCTATCTAACAAAAACCATACACCACATCGTAATGTAAGAATAATTAAATATTAATACGCTATCCCA
>NW_013890861.1:0-272 GCF_000517525.1 Limulus polyphemus
CCTGATCATTTCGTACGGCTACATGAAGATATCAACAAATCATTATGTAACAGAAGCAAGGCAGTGTCTGTATTTTTGGATATTGAACGAGCATACGATATGGTCTGGAAAGAAGGTTTGTTATATAAACTCAATAGTTATGGTTTTCATGGCCAACTCTTTAACTGGATTAAATACTTTCTTTCAAACCGATCCTTTAAGGTCGGAGTCAATGGAGTCGTCTCTGGGGAAAGAGTCTCGGAAAATGGCATTCCCCAGGGTAATGTTATTAG
>NW_013890862.1:0-210 GCF_000517525.1 Limulus polyphemus
GGATTGTGATGCTAGTAATGTCGGGATTGGAGGAGTGTTGTCTCAGAAAGTTGGTGAAAATTAACATGTGGTGGCCTACTTCAGTTGAGTCCTGAGTCGACCAGAGAGGAACTACAGTGTAACATGGAGGGGAACTCCTTGCTATAGTAAAGAGTCTGACATATTTCCATCCTTACCTTTATGGGGATAGGTTTACCATCAGGACAGATC
>NW_013890863.1:0-272 GCF_000517525.1 Limulus polyphemus
ACAAGATAGCCAGATCAAGAGTTTACTGTTATGTGTTACAAGATAGCCAGATCAAGAGTTTATTGTTACGTGTTACAAGATAGCCAGATCAAGAGTTTACTGTTACGTGTTACAAGATAGCCAGATCAAGAGTTTATTGTTACGTGTTACAAGATAGCCAGATCAAGAGTTTACTGTTACAAGATAGCCAGATCAATAGTTTACTGTTACGTGTTACAAGATAGCCAGATCACGATTTTACTGTTATGTGTTGCAAGATAGCCAGATCAAGA
>NW_013890864.1:0-298 GCF_000517525.1 Limulus polyphemus
GGGTATTTCCAATATTGATTATCAGCTAAGTGTTTCTTTTTTCTACGTCAGCACTATGCTGAGCGAAGATCTCTTTAGTTTCTTGGAAAATTAGAATTGATATGAGAATGCGATTGTTTTAGTATGCCACCAATCTGTAGATATCTAAGTTTATTTTAGAAATTAGCGACGTATAAATGACCGTTTATGGTGCTTACTACTTTTGACATAGTTAAAAGCGAACAAAGTTTCAGTTAGTTAACTGTTATGATTTCGATCTATTGGAGGGCTTCTAGTTTACTAATTTTTGGTATTAGGA
>NW_013890865.1:0-400 GCF_000517525.1 Limulus polyphemus
GTTGTTCTGATCCTATCAGTTAATATATTTCACTTACAACTAACTCCTGTTGTTCTGATCCTATCAGTTAATATATTTCACTTACAACTAACTCCTGTTGTTCTGATCCTATCAAGTAATATACTTTACTTACAATTACTTCCCCAGTTGTTCTGATCCTATCAAGTAATATACTTTACTTCCCAGTTGTTCTAATCCTATCAGTTAACATATTTCAGTTGTTCTAATCCTATCAATATACATGTTTCACTCACAACTAACCTCCAGTTATTCTAATCCTAACAATTAACATATTTCACACACAACTAACCTCCAGTTATTCTAATCCTATCAGTAAACACGTTTCACTCACAACTATCCCCAGTTGTTCTAATCCTATCAGTAAACATGTTTCACTCAC
>NW_013890866.1:0-272 GCF_000517525.1 Limulus polyphemus
AGTTGACTATAACACGTGTATATGTATAAACTAAGTTACATAGAATCAGATAGTTGACTATAACACGTGTATATGTATAAACTAAGTTACATAGAATCAGATAAATGACTTTAACACGTGTATATGTATAAACTAAGTTATATAGAATCAGATAGTTGACTTTAACACGTGTGTATGTATAAACTAAGTTACATAGAATCAGATAGTTGACTATAATACGTGTATATGTATAAACTAAGTTACACAGAATCAGATAGTTGACTATAACACGT
>NW_013890867.1:0-272 GCF_000517525.1 Limulus polyphemus
GGACGTTTCTGATGAAGGGCTTGATTTAAACGTTCCAGTTGCTGACTATAGATCTCTGCATTGACAGTTCGCTGTGGATTGAGGAGTTCGAAATGAATTTCTCCTTTGATGTTCCACCAAATGCAAAGGACTGAGTCATTGATTTTGGCGTTTAATATTCGCATAGAGAATCCATTTTTCATCACCGGTGACAATTCTGTCCAAAAATGGTTCACGCGCATTACGCTCCAGAAGAGACAAAGCAACGTTCACACGTTGGAAACGATGAATGT
>NW_013890868.1:0-705 GCF_000517525.1 Limulus polyphemus
TCTTGATCTAGCTATCTTGTAACACGTAACAGTAAACTCTTGATCTGGCTATCTTGTAACACATAACAGTAAACTCTTGATCTGGCTATCTTGTAACACGTAACAATAAACTCTTGATCTGGCTATCTTGTAACACGTAACAGTAAACAGTAAACTGGAACAACAATATACAAAAATACGGTCAGGCATGACTGTTTAAACTGGAACAGCAATATTCAAAATGTACAGTCACACATGACTGTTTAAAGTAGAACAACAATATACAAAATGTATGGTCACACATGGCTGTTTAAACTGGAACAGCAATATTCAAAATGTACGGTCACACATGACTATCTAAAAAAATTTGCGAAATGATCAAAGAAAGTCATCTAGGATTTATAATGGTGTAAAATGTGTTTAAAAGAAATTTCAATTTTCACCAACAACTGTGGTATTTCTCTTCATTTGTAGTTATATTCGAAATTTCTTGATCTGGCTATCTTGTAACAGTAAACTCTTGATCTGGCTATCTTGTAACAGTAAACTCTTGATCTGGCTATCTTGTAACACGTAACAGTAAACTCTTCATCTGGCTATCTTGTAACACGTAACAGTAAACTCTTGATTTGGCTATCTTGTAACACATAACAGTAAACTCTTGATCTAACTATCTTGTAACACGTAACAATAAACTCTTGATCTGGCTATCTTGTAACACGTAAC
>NW_013890869.1:0-272 GCF_000517525.1 Limulus polyphemus
CTGCGTCAATCCCATAATAGTTTAATAGGAGGACATCTCAGAGTTAAGAAGACATTGAGTCACCTATGACAGAGGTGTTACTGGATAGGTATGAGGCAAGATGTGGAAGTATGGTACAGGACCTGCAGTACATGTTGTGCTGAAAGGGGACCCAAGCATAAGGGACATGCTCCAATGAAGTTATATGAAGTTGGTGCATCAATGGAAAGAGTAGCCGTCGACATTGCTGGTCCTCTGCCCCAAACTCGTGCTGGAAACAAGTACATTTGTGG
>NW_013890870.1:0-272 GCF_000517525.1 Limulus polyphemus
TAAACAAGAAGAACGAGAGAATAAACAAGAAAAGAGACTACAACAGTGGCAACTGGAACAAGAAAGGAAACAGGAAGAAAGTCAGCAGCAACTACAGGAAAATCAACAACAATGGCAAGAGGTACAAATGGAAAACATTAGTAAATTTAAAAGCGAATTAGATACGTTAAAGGACGACTTTTTGTCTGTTACACAAGGAGGATACATTGACCATCGACTTAATCAGCCCCAGACAATGGCAAGCCCCTTACAGAGCCCGCAGCTAAACCCTA
>NW_013890871.1:0-231 GCF_000517525.1 Limulus polyphemus
ACACAGTATAGTTAAATCTTGTGTCTTCTTATTGACAGTACACAGTATCGTTAAATCTTATGTCTTCTTATTGACAGTACACAGTATCGTTAAATCTTGTGTCTTCTTATTGACAGTACACAGTATCGTTAAATATTGTGTCTTCTTATTGACAGTACACTGTATCGTTAAATCTTGTGTCTTTTTATGGATAGTACACAGTATCGTTAAATCTTGTGTCTTCTTATTGAC
>NW_013890872.1:0-272 GCF_000517525.1 Limulus polyphemus
TTTTTTTTTTATTACCTGTTTTATCGAACAACTCCACTAACTAAGTAACTAAAAATATGAAATTGTCCATTTTATTCTTCTAGCGAAGCAAAGTTTGAAAAATTTGGCAGCTATATCGTTTCGTTACTTCTGTTTATCATGAATACCTGTAAATTTTGATAAGATCAAAACATCGTCCTTCGCGATAAAACTGAGCAAGCGTGAGAGGAAAGATTATCTTGTCTGGCTTTTGTTCTGTCGGATTTTCATTTGACATGGAGTTGAAAATGGTT
>NW_013890873.1:0-272 GCF_000517525.1 Limulus polyphemus
ATGTATTACAAGATATTATCAGTAGTTATATTTCAGTGAACTTAGACTAAGAGGTCATTGTTGTATTAGACGATATTATCAGATCAGTAGTTATATTTCAGTGAACTTAGACTAAGAGGTCATTGTTGTATTAGACGATATTATCAGATCAGTATTTATATTTCAGTGAACTTAGACTAAGAGGTCATTGTTGTATTACAGGATATTATCAGATCAGTAGTTATATTTCAGTGAACTTAGACTAAGAGGTCATTGTTGTATTACAGGATATT
>NW_013890874.1:0-273 GCF_000517525.1 Limulus polyphemus
GTAATCTCATAGCATCTATTTTTCACAAATTTTCTGGGGGGGGGGGGATGCTCCTAGACTCCAGTAGCATTGGCATGCTTTTGATCTCACAAATTAGAACCCCTTTTCAAACATTCTGCGTAAGGGCCTGCTATAATAGTGTGTTGTGTTCACTTTGTTAAACTTGTCCATTCACACACACACACACTAGAAAAGCTCAGTCAAATTATTAAACACAGATTACTCTCCTTATTTCCTGAACGAATATGCTGTTATTAGATGGTCTAACTACCT
>NW_013890875.1:0-272 GCF_000517525.1 Limulus polyphemus
ATATTACCTATTTGATTTAAACAGAGCAGTATATAATGTTTTTATACTGCCTATTTGATTTAAACAGAACAGTATATATTGTTTTTATATTACCTATTTGATTTAAACAGAGCAGTATATAATGTTTTTATATTACCTAGTTGATTTAAACAGAGCAGTATGTATTGTTTTTATATTACCTATTTGATTTAAACAGAACAGTATATAATGTTTTTATACTACCTATTTGATTTAAACAGAGCAGTATGTATTGTTTTTATATTACCTATTTG
>NW_013890876.1:0-641 GCF_000517525.1 Limulus polyphemus
GCAATATACCTAGTCAGGATGAAGAAAGAAATTATTTTACTCTACAACTAATGTCGTATAATTAGGGTGATTGTTAGCTTGAGCATATTTTATAGATAGCAATATACCTAGTCAGGATGAAGAAAGAAATAATTTTACTCTACAACTAATGTCGTATAATTAGGGTGATCAGACGTCCCGGTTTTGCTCGGACACTCCCATTCTTTGGTAGGTTGTCCCAGTGTCTCCAGAAAAGTTCTAGGGGCGCAGAAAACGTCCCTGTTTTATGATAAAGACAGCAAACTGTCAGTCACGTCGAATCACGAATGTATTAGGCTTTCTTGACTTGCTCATTGTTGTAAAACGTACTCTCCTGCCGCCTAACTCTCTCGAAAAGTTCAGTCTGTGCATGGTGAAAAACCCAGGTCTGAGTATGGAAACAGTTATAGTAGTGCTCCTAATCAAAACGGCCCGGCATGGCCAGGTGGTTAGGGCGCTCGACTCGCAATCTGAGGGTCGCGGGTTCGAATCCCCGTCACACCAAACATGCTCGCCCTTTCAGCCGTGGGGGCGTTATAATGTGACGGCCAATCCCACTATTCGTTGGTAAAAGAGTAGCCTAAGAGTTGGCGGTGGGTGGTGATGACTAGCTGCCTTCCCTC
>NW_013890877.1:0-266 GCF_000517525.1 Limulus polyphemus
CTCTTCCGTATTATTAGTTAGTCTTCCTGATGGTTTGACTCTTCCGTGTTATTGGTTAGTCTTCCTGATGGTTTGACTCTTCCGTGTTATTGGTTAGTCTTCCTGATGGTTTGACTCTTCTGTATTATTAGTTAGTCTTCCTGATGGTTTGACTCTTCCGTATTATTCGTTAGCCTTCCTGGTGGTTTGACTCTTCCGTATTATTAGTTAGTCTTCCTGATGGTGTGACTCTTCCGTGTTATTGGTTAGTCTTCCTGATGGTTTGA
>NW_013890878.1:0-531 GCF_000517525.1 Limulus polyphemus
AACGGATACCTGTTCCTATGTATAGTTAACCCTAGAATTACAACCGTTTGGGTAAGAACGGATACCTGTTCCTATGTATAGTTAACCCTAGAATTACAACCGTTTGGGTAAGAACGGATACCTGTTCCTATGTATAGTTAACCCTAGAATTACAACCGTTTGGGTAAGAACGGATACCTGTTCCTATGTATAGTTAACCCTAGAATTACAACCGTTTGTGTAAGAACGGATACCTGTTCCTATGTATAGTTAACCCTAGAATTACAACCGTTTGTGTAAATATGTACACCTGCTTTTAGGTCTATGACCTTTCTTTCTTTCTTCTTCTTCTTGTTTTTTGTTGTTGTTGTTTTTTGTAACAAAGTTCCTAGTAATATATGAATCATACACGCGCACAAAAAAATAACTTTAAATAAAAACATACCGTCAGTTACAATCTTTTCTACTGATTGCTACTTGGATTCTCTGTGTATTTTACATGGGAAATAAAAAACATATTTGTTTTTGTCTGTAAGCTTTGTGTTTGTCAGC
>NW_013890879.1:0-271 GCF_000517525.1 Limulus polyphemus
ACCCAAAGCTAGGTAAGTTGTGTTACTGTAATTTTGTTTTAATATGGTTGCATTGTGATTAATATCAGATCATATTCATCCATGTTACTTGGACAATACTTAGGATCCAAATCACAATTAAAGAAACTCTTTCGCACGAGCTTGTTCATATTGTACACCATCCCTCTTCAGAGTTGAACTGAATATGAGCGAGAAAGGTAGAGTTAGTTAAATAATTGCCCCCCCCCTATTGGCACAGCGGTATGTCTGCGTACTTACAACACTAGAAACC
>NW_013890880.1:0-270 GCF_000517525.1 Limulus polyphemus
GTCTGATGATGGCCCAGGAGGCCAGAGCACCACGGTGTCTGATGATGGCCCAGGAGGCCAGAGTACCATGGTGTCTGATGATGGCCCAGGAGGCCAGAGTACCATGGTGTCTGATGACGGCCCAGGAGG
This sequence comes from Limulus polyphemus, assembly GCF_000517525.1. NCBI lineage: Eukaryota > Metazoa > Arthropoda > Merostomata > Xiphosura > Limulidae > Limulus > Limulus polyphemus. Next base: position 130 of record NW_013890880.1, read on the forward strand.
CCAGAGTACCACGGTGTCTGATGACGGCCCAGGAGGCCAGAGTACCACGGTGTCTGGTGACGGTCCAGGATGCCAGAGTACCATGGTGTCTGAAGATCATTCGGGTGACAAGAGGACCATAAGATCTGATGATGGTCCAGG
>NW_013890881.1:0-272 GCF_000517525.1 Limulus polyphemus
TTGTAAGTGAGCATGGTGTGCAAACTGATCCTGATAAGGTGAAAGCAGTGCGTGATTGGCCAACACCAGACAATGTGGGAGAGCTAAGAAGTTTCTTGGGACTCTGTACATACTACCGGAAGTTTGTGAAGGACTTTGCAACTATAGCTGCTCCACTACATGATTTGACTAAAAAAGGTCAAAAGTTTGAATGGACAGTTTCTTACCAGCATTCTTTCAAGACATTGAAGAAAAATTTGGCCTCTGCTCCACTTTTAAAGCTTCCAGATCCC
>NW_013890882.1:0-299 GCF_000517525.1 Limulus polyphemus
TTTCTTCAACAGTCTTAGCGCCTACTTAGTTCTAGCAGTAACTATAATTTTATCATCATTTCATAGAGCAAAACATTCATCACGATCTTTGACTACCTATTTTATTATTATTCTATGCAAAATTTATATAGCTTTAGAATACACTCTATAACCTAGTAACCAACGTATGCTATCTTATGAAAAAGTAAACAAACAAGTATTAGGAAAAAAATTATCGCTAAATAAAAAAGCTATGTAGGGCTGGCTACTGAACTTGAAAAAAAGGAACCAAATAAGATAGGTGTGGAAGTGGACATATT
>NW_013890883.1:0-273 GCF_000517525.1 Limulus polyphemus
AAAAATTATGATAGTTATAGTACACTGTCTGCTTTGTTGTGTGTTATTATTCTGTGTTCTTTAGAGCATTATTTAATTAAATAAAAAAACATTATGTAGTGAAGTAGTACCATTAATTTAAAAAAGTAGGGTTAAGTTTCATTGACAGTCAACAGTAAAAATAAAACAAAGACAAAACAAGAAGACCCAGGTAAGTACTATATTTCTTGTTTTTCATGTGTATTTTTTATCTACTATATAAAAGTAGACAAAATATAAAAATTAGAATTATTT
>NW_013890884.1:0-273 GCF_000517525.1 Limulus polyphemus
CCAGGTAAACTTTTTTAACCCACAGATAAAAACAACAACTATACTACACAGCCAGGTAAACTTTTCTAGCACACAGCTAAAAATAACAACTATACTATACAAGCAGCTAAACTTTTCTAACCCACAAATAAAAACAACAAGTGTACTATACAACCAGCTAAACTTTTCTAACATACACATAAAAACAACAACTGTACTATACAGCTAGCTAAACTTTTTTAACTCACAGATAAAAACTACAACTGTATTATGCAGCCAGATAAAATATTCTAA
>NW_013890885.1:0-272 GCF_000517525.1 Limulus polyphemus
CGAATGTAAGAATCAACAATATATGTGTGCACGTAAGCGCTAGTGTTAGCGTCAGTATTGTTACGTAAAACTGAAATTTCGAGAAACTCTCCAGTCGCCTATAAATGTAATCAACACGACGCGCCAAAAAAGAGTATTTATTATTTGGTTACTGTCATTGGTGTGCTATAAACTTCGTAAGCTATAACTGTGATTAACGCTTATTAATTGGGAACTTCAGATATATTGACTTTATATTGCTTGTAAGTTTCTAAAACTTTTGTATATAAATC
>NW_013890886.1:0-272 GCF_000517525.1 Limulus polyphemus
TTAGTTTCTTTTTCCTCCAACCACTGCTGTAATTTCTCTTCTTGTTTCTTTTCTTTTTCCTCCAACCACTGCTGTAATCTCTCTTCTTGGTTAATTTCTCGTTCTTCTTGTTTCTTTTCTTTTTCCTCTAACAACTGTTGTAATTTCTCTTCTCGTTCTTCTTGTTTCTTTTCTTTCTAGGGTTTAGCTGCGGGCTCTGTAAGGGGCTTGCCATTGTCTGGAGCTGATTAAGTCGATGTCCAATGTATCCTCCTTGTGTAACACACAACAAA
>NW_013890887.1:0-271 GCF_000517525.1 Limulus polyphemus
ATATGTACCAGATAAAAGCTGGTTGAGCTGTGCCTCAGAATAACAATATATATACCAGATAAAAGCTGGTTGAGTTATGCCTTAGAATGATAATATATATACCAGATAAAAGCTGGCTGAGCTGTGCCTCAGAATGATAATATATATACCAGATAAAAGCTGGCTGAGTTGTGCCTCAGAATGATAATATATATATACCAGTTAAAAGCTGGCTGAGTTGTGCCTCAGAATAACAATATATATACCAGATAAAAGCTGGTTGAGTTGTTCC
>NW_013890888.1:0-533 GCF_000517525.1 Limulus polyphemus
TTCAAACAATGATAGCTTTCTCCGAAATCCTGTGATGATTCTGTAGAGATCACATATAAGGTTATCCTTTCCCTGAAGTTTCAAGTTCAATTCATTCATGTTGGATGTGATGTCAACTAAAAATGACAACTTTGACAGCCAGGTAGTATCTGACAGAAGTGGATCAGCTCTATCCTGATGGAGTTATCAGTTATCTCTCAATAGATGGAGAAAAATACTTGGAAGTTCAGTTATCTCTCTAATAGATGGAGAAAAAATACTTGGAAGTTCAGTTATCTCTCAATAGATGGAGAAAAAATTAAGAAAAAATACTTGGAAGTTCAGTTATCTCTCAATAGATGGAGAAATTAAGAAAAATACTTGGAATTTCAGTTATCTCTCAATAGATGGAAAAAATTAAGAAAAATACTTGGAATTTCAGTTATCTCTCAATAGATGGAGAAAAATACTTGGAAGTTCAGTTATCTCTGAATAGATGGAGAAGAAAATTAAGAAAAATACTTGGAATTTCAGTTATCTCTCAATAGATGGAG
>NW_013890889.1:0-277 GCF_000517525.1 Limulus polyphemus
GAGAATGTGTACTGCAGTGAAGCTTTTTGATATTGCTCTGTTATAAATTTCTTGCTATCAGAGGGTTCTAAATTGATGGATCTTATCCTTTTTTGCTATGTATATTCACTAGTTCGTTCCACAGTATCATGTGAAGTTTCACCTTCCTACGATGCGTTTTAAGGGAGTTATTGAAGGTTTTGCTTTTTGTACCAGTACTTAGTCCCATTTAGATGAATCTTTTGAATTTTTTATTAAGGTTCGCCGCAATTTTGCGCGTTTACTTACAAAATTCTAG
>NW_013890890.1:0-382 GCF_000517525.1 Limulus polyphemus
CTCTGGTAACAAGAAATCGAAAAACAATCAGTAACCAAAAGCTTCACTGCAAAACACATACGCTTTCAGAAAAGCCAATAAAAGAGTAACATAAAACGACCACAAAATTCGGTTACTGATTGTTTTTCGATTTCTTGTTACCAGAGGGTCCTAAATTGATGATTCTTCACCAAATTTGGTATGTAGCTACACTTTAACGTTGCTTAGTTATATGCAGAGTTTTACCTTCTTACTCTTTGTTTTAAGGGAGTTATGGAACGTTTTGCGTTTTGTACCAGTACTTAGTTCCATTTGGACGGATCATCTCCAAATTTTGTATGAACGTTCGTTGCATACTTGCGTATTTACATGCAAAATTCTTGTTTTCTATTATCATTTTTGC
>NW_013890891.1:0-272 GCF_000517525.1 Limulus polyphemus
ATAAGAAGACACAAGATTTTAACGATACTGTGTACTGTCAATAAGAAGGCACAAGATTTAACGATACTGTGTACTGTCAATAAGAAGACACAAGATTTAACGATACTGTGTACTGTCAATAAGAAGACACAAGATTTAACGATACTGTGTACTGTCAATAAGAAGACACAAGTATTTAACGATACTGTGTACTGTCAATAAGAAGACACAAGATTTAACGATAATGTGTACTGTCAGTAAGAAAACACAATATTTAACAATAATGTGTCTGT
>NW_013890892.1:0-466 GCF_000517525.1 Limulus polyphemus
TCACTGGCAGTTTACTACATATATCACATATCTTATAATGATGTTTTCCATGTTATTACTGACAGTTTACCACACATATCACATATCTTATAATGATGTTTTCTATGTTATCACTGGCAGTTTACTACATATATCACATATCTTATAATGATGTTTTCCATGTTATTACTGACAGTTTACCACATATATCACATATCTTATAATGATGTTTTCTATGTTATCACTGACAGTTTACCACACATATCACATATCTTATAATGATGTTTTCTATATTATTACTGGCAGTTTACCACACATATCACATATCTTATAATGATGTTTTCTATGTTATTACTGACAGTTTACCACACATATCACATATCTTATAATGATGTTTTCTATGTTATTACTGACAGTTTACCACACATATCACATATCTTATAATGATGTTTTCTATGTTATCACTGACAGTTTACTACACATATCA
>NW_013890893.1:0-273 GCF_000517525.1 Limulus polyphemus
AATTTCGCAAATCTTGTGAAAAACTGCTCAACAGTTGACTCGATGATGTTTAAAAAAAGCTGGTGATGCTAAACGGCCAATCAGGAGTGCTGTCTGACGTCATCTCGTTATGGTGAGGCGGTTGTCTTGTCAATGAAAACCAGTTGTGGAGGCTGAAAACAAAACACAGATCGGGTCTGGGAAGAGATCGTTTAAGGTAATTTGTAATGTAAAATTATTTATTTATCTGAGATGCACCTCTACACTGTATTTATCTGAGAAATAAAAAAAAAG
>NW_013890894.1:0-272 GCF_000517525.1 Limulus polyphemus
ACAATAATGTGTCCTGTCAATAAGAAGACACAAGATTTAACGATACTGTGTACTGTCAATAAGAAGGCACAAGATTTAACAATACTGTGTACTGTCAATAAGAAGACACTAGATTTAACGATACTATGTACTGTCATAAAGAAGACATAATATTCAACGATAATGTGTACTGTCAGTAAGGAAACACAAGATTTAACAATAATGTGTCCTGTCAATAAGAAGACACAAGATTTAACGATACTGTGTACTATCAAGAAGAACACAAACGATTT
>NW_013890895.1:0-906 GCF_000517525.1 Limulus polyphemus
GGTAGACAGTTTGAGAGTACAGGACTACATACGGTATATAGTTTGAGAGTACATGATTACATGTGGTAGACAGTTTGAGAGTACAGGGCTAGTATGTAGTCCTGTACTCTCAAACTGTCTACCATATAGGTAGACAGTTTGAGAGTACAGGACTATATACGGTAGACAGTTTGAGAGTACAGGACTATATATGGTAGACAGTTTGAGAGTACAGGACTATATATGGTAGACAGTTTGAGAGTACAGGACTACATATGGTAGACAGTTTGAGAGTACAGGACTACATACGGTAGATAGTTTGAGAGTACATGATTACATGTGGTAGACAGTTTGAGAGTACATGGCTACATATGGTAGACAGTTTGAGAGTACAGGACTACATATGGTAGATAGCTTGAGACTATCTACCATATGTAGTCCTGTTCTTTGAGAGTACAGGACTACATATGGTAGACAGTTTGAGAGTACAGGACTACATATGGTAGATAGTTTGAGAGTACAGGACTACATATGCTAGATAGTTTGAGAGTACAGGACTACCTACGGTAGACAGTTTGAGAGTACAGGACTATATATGGTAGACAGTTTGAGAGTACAGGACTATATATGGTAGACAGTTTGAGAGTACAGGACTATATATGGTAGACAGTTTGAGAGTACAGGACTATATAAGGTAGACAGTTTGAGAGTACAGGACTACATACGGTATATAGTTTGAGAGTACATGATTACATGTGGTAGACAGTTTGAGAGTACAGGGCTAGTCTACCGTATGAGTTTGAGAGTACATGATTACATACGGTAAACAGATTGAGAGTACATGACTACATACGGTAGATAGTTTGAGAGTACAGGACTACATACGGTAGATAGTTTGAGAGTACACGACTAAATACGGTAGACAGA
>NW_013890896.1:0-378 GCF_000517525.1 Limulus polyphemus
GGAGCTATAGTCGGCTATGTTATTGTGTGATTAATATCAAATCCAAGTAATACTGACAGTACGGCCCGGCATGGCCAGGTGGTTAGGACGCTCGACTCGCAATCTGCGGGTCGCGGGTTCGCATCCCCCTCCCACCAAACATGCTCGCCCTTTCAGCCGTGGGGGCGTTATAATGTGACGGTCAATCCCACTATTCGGTGGTAAAAGAGTAGCCCAAGAGTTGGCGGTGGGTGGTGATGACTAGCTGCCTTCCCTCTAGTCTTACACTGCTAAATTAGGGACGGCTAGCGCAGATAGCCCTCGTGTAGCTTTGCGCGAAATTCAAAACAAACAAACAAACAATACTGACAGTACAGGATCGAGGCTCCATCATTTACA
>NW_013890897.1:0-272 GCF_000517525.1 Limulus polyphemus
GACATGCTAACAGTAGAATCTCCACCATCATAGCCTGACTTTGATATAGCAGAAATACTTATGGCTTCAACTCCCATACTATATACAAAATTCCCTCTATTAGTCTGGAACAAGCTTCAATTTGCTGCATGGGAAAGAGCAACCATGCTAGATTGTGACATGCTAACAGTAGAATCTCCACCATCATAGCCTGACTATGATATAACAGAAATACTTATGGCTTCAACTCCCATACTATATACAAAATTCCATCTCACCTTGCAGCGAGATAG
>NW_013890898.1:0-272 GCF_000517525.1 Limulus polyphemus
ACCTATAGTAAACAAAGGAGGATGTGCATTAAAGATCCAACACCTATAGTAAACAAAGAAGGATAGGCATTAAAGAACCAACACTTATATTAAACAAGGAAGGATGTGAACTAAAGATCCAACACCTATAGTCAACAAGAGATGATGTGCATTAAAGATCCAACACCTATAGTAAACAAGGGAGGATGTGCATTAAAGATACAACACCTATACTAAAGAAGGGAGGATGTGCTTTAAAGATCCAACACTTATAGTAAACAAGGAAGGATGTG
>NW_013890899.1:0-379 GCF_000517525.1 Limulus polyphemus
TTTGATCACCCTAGGCTCTTGTCTGATGATTTAGCCATTGTATGTTTGTAAATGTGATGTAACTTGATAGTTTGATCACCCTAAGCTCTTGTCTGATGATTTAGCCATTTTATGATTGTAAATGTGATGTAACTTGATAGTTTGATCACCCTTGGCTCTTGTCTGATGATTTACCATTGTATGTTTGTAAATGTGATGTAACTTGATAGTTTGATCACCCTAGGCTCTTGTCTGATGATTTAGCCATTGTATGTTTGTAAATGTGATGTAACTTGATAGTTTGATCACCCTAGGCTCTTGTCTGATGATTTAGCCACTGTATGTTTGTAAATGTGATGTAACTTGATAGTTTGATCACCCTTGGCTCTTGTCTGATGAC
>NW_013890900.1:0-447 GCF_000517525.1 Limulus polyphemus
ACACCTAAAATTGTCATTATATCTTTATCCAGCTACATAAGCCAGACTACTAATGTCTACACCTGAAATTGTCATTATTTCTACATCCAGCTAAGGAAACCAGGTTACTAACGTCTACACCTGAAATTCTCATTATTTATTCATTCAACTAAGTAAGCCAGGCTACTAATCTCTACACATAAAATTATCATTATTTCTTCATCCAGCTAAGTAAACCAAGTTACTAATGTCCACGTCTAAAATTGTCATTATATCTTTATCCAACTACATACGAAATAATGATTATTTTATGTGTAGACATTAGTAAGGTGACCTTAGCTGGATGAATAAGCCAGGTTACTAATGTCCATGTCTAAAATTGTCATTATTTCTTCATCCAGCTAATTAAGCCAGGTTACTAATGTCTAGATCTGAAATTGTCATTATTTCTTCATCCAGCTAAGTAAG
>NW_013890901.1:0-464 GCF_000517525.1 Limulus polyphemus
GTTTATTAAATGTATATCAGACATATACTAGTTGTTCATTAAATGTATATCAGACATATACTAGTTGTTCATCAAATGTATATCAGACATATACTAGATGTTCATTAAATGTATATCAGACATATACTAGATGTTCATTAAATGTATATCAGACATATACTAGTTGTTTATTAAATGTATATCAGACCTATACTAGTTGTTCATCAAATGTATATCAGACATATACTAGATGTTCATCAAATGTATATCAGACATATACTAGATGTTCATCCAAATGTATATCAGACATATACTAGATGTTCATTAAATGTAAAACAGACATATACTAGATGTTCATTAAATGTAAAACAGACATATACTAGATGTTCATTAAATGTAAAACAGACATATACTAGATGTTCATTAAATGTATATCAGACATATACTAGTTGTTTATTAAATGTATATCAGACATATACTAGTTT
>NW_013890902.1:0-272 GCF_000517525.1 Limulus polyphemus
CTCCTGACGAAGTTGTAATAGCGGAATATTGAGCTAATAAAGTTATATTCGGGAGATATAAGTCGTGATTATATTTGTTGATATCTCCTGACGAAGTTGTAATAGCGGAATATTGAGCTAATAAAGTTATATTCCGGGGATATAGGTCGTGATTATATTTATTGATATCTCCTGACGAAGTTGTAAGATCGGAATATTGCGCTAATAAAGTTATATTCCGGGGATATAGGTCGTGATTATATTTATTAATATCTCCTGACGAAGTTGTAAGA
>NW_013890903.1:0-273 GCF_000517525.1 Limulus polyphemus
ACAGAAACCAGGCCTGACTTTAAAATACACTAACATTGTACAGAAACCAAGCCTGACTTTAAAATACACTAACATCGTACAGAAACTAGGCCTGACTTTAAAATACACTAACATCGTGTAGAAACCAGGCCTGACTTTAAAATACACTAGCATCGTACAGAAACCAGGCCTGACTTTAAAATACACTAACATCGTGCAAAAACCAGGCCTGACTTTAAAATACACTAACATCATGTAGAAACCAGGCCTGACTTTAAGATACACTAACATAGT
>NW_013890904.1:0-271 GCF_000517525.1 Limulus polyphemus
GGAATTTTGATGAAAGGATATCCATTTTGAAAGTTTTACGTAAAGGGCATCTTTGTATTGAAATATGAGGAAAATTAATTTTTTTCAAAATTTGGTCAAAAAACATGGGCTATAGCCTTTGGTTTTTGTTGAAAAAATGATTTTTTTTTGGAAAATAGAAAAATTGCTTTTTTGACGCCAAATTAAGAGAAAAATATCGGATAGTGCTTATTTCGTCGGAAAATTAAAAATTGAGACACTATAGCATTAAGGAAAAATATTATGTCTCGTG
>NW_013890905.1:0-272 GCF_000517525.1 Limulus polyphemus
ATACCTTGTTACGTTGTCACAGCGACTAATAAACTCACAAAGACCTTGCTACGCTGTCACAGTAAATAACCAAGACCTTGCTACACTGTCACAGCGAATAATAAACTCATCAAGACCTTGCTACGTTGTTACAGCGACTAATAAAGTCACCAAGACCTTGCTACGCTGTCACGGTAACTAACCAAGACCTTGCTACACTGTCACAGCGAATAATAAGCTCATCAAGACCTTGCTACGTTATCACAGCGACTAATAAAGTCACCAAAACCTGG
>NW_013890906.1:0-543 GCF_000517525.1 Limulus polyphemus
TTTCAGGCAAAAAAATAATAGAGTAACATAAAGCGACCACAAAAATTGTAATAGTAATACTAGAAAGTTAGAATTTTAAATGTAAATGCTCAAGATTTCCACGAACCTTCATATGAAATTTGACGAAGATTCGTCTAAATGGGACGAAGTACCGGTATAAAATGCAAAACATTCCATAACTCCCTTAAAACGAATAGTAGGAAGGTCAAAGTCTGCATGTAACTGCGCAACGATAAAATGTACCTACATACCAAATTTCGTGAAGAACGATCGGTTCGTGGAAACCTTGAGCATTTACATACAAAATTCTAACTTTCTAGTATTACTATTACAATTTTTGTGGTCGCTTTATGTTACTCTTTTATTGGTTTGCCTGAAAGTGTATGTGTACTGTAGTGAAGCTTTTGGTTACTGATTGTTTCTCGATTACTTGTTACCAGAGGGTCCTGAATTATTTTCGTGATCGTAATAGTAATACTAGAAAGTTAGAATTTTGTATGTAAATGCTCAAGATTTCCACGAACCTTCATATGAAATTTGAAG
>NW_013890907.1:0-272 GCF_000517525.1 Limulus polyphemus
TGAGGTAGAACATGAAGTTGTACATGGATCCCAAACTTATATAATATTGGGTACAACATGAGGTTGTACATGGATCCCAAACTTATACAATATTGGGTACAGCATGAAGTTGTACATGGATCCCAAACTTATACAATATGGGGTGGAACATGAATTTGTTCATGGATCCCAAACTTATACAATATTGGGTACAGCATGAAGTTGTACATGGATCCCAAACTTATACAATATTGGGTACAGCATGAAGTTGTACATGGATCCCAAACTTATAC
>NW_013890908.1:0-428 GCF_000517525.1 Limulus polyphemus
CTGCCTGTATATTATTAGAATGCCGAGAAAACTGCCAAGTCGATTGTTGTCAAAAAACTGCCTGTATATTATTAGAATGCTGAGAAATTGCCATGTCGACTGTTGTCAAAAAACTGCCTGTATATTATTAGAATGCCGAGAAAACTGCCAAGTCGACTGTTGTCAAAAAACTGACTGTATGTTATTAGAATGCCAAGAAACTGTCATGTCGACTGTTGTCAAAAACTGCCTGTATGTTATTAGAATGCCGAGAAAACTGCCATGTCGACTGTTGTCAAAAAACTGCCTGTATGTTATTAGAATGCCGAGAAAATTGCCATGTCGACTGTTGTCAAAAAACTGCCTGTATGTTATTAGAATGCCGAGAAAATTGCCATGTCGACTGTTGTCAAAAAACTGACTGTATGTTATTAGAATGCTGAGAAAAC
>NW_013890909.1:0-272 GCF_000517525.1 Limulus polyphemus
TTGTTCCCAAACGTCATTTCATCAAAATCAATTACAAACTTCCTTGGTAGTAGATAGTCCAATCCTAATATGCATTCGTCTTCCATGTCAGCCAAGTATACTTTCTGTCTCTCCTTTGTGCCCATGAGCTCAATAGTTACCCACAATGGTCCCCACAATCTTGTAGAATGTCTTGTCACACCATAAAGCTTCTGTATGGCTTCTGGTACTCCTTCATGATTTAACACATTGATGCTTACAAGGGTTTGCTGGGACACAGAGTCTATGACAAA
>NW_013890910.1:0-271 GCF_000517525.1 Limulus polyphemus
GAGAAATTACAACAGTTGTTAGAGGAAAAAGAAAAGAAACAAGAAGAGAGACAACAGCAGTGGCAAGAAAACCTGCAAAAGTGGCAGCTCGAACAACAAAATAAACAAGAGAGATTACAGCAGTGGTTGGAGGAGAAAGAAAATAAACAAGAAGAGACATTACATCAGTTGTTGGAGGAAAAAGAAAAGAAACAGGAAGAACGAGAAAAGAAACAAGAAGAGAGACTACAACAGTGGCAACTAGAACAAGAAAGGAAACAAGGAAGGAAGT
>NW_013890911.1:0-271 GCF_000517525.1 Limulus polyphemus
TCCCAGTCACCTCTAGTGACAACTTAATAGCAGAACTCGAGTCGTAGTCAACTCTCGAGACAATAGCCAACAATAGAGTCTTAGTCACCTCTAGACAATCCAAAAATCGAGTCCCAATCACCGTTAGTGTCAACTTAATAGCAACCCTCGAGTCCTGGTCACCTCTAGAGACAATACCAATAATCGATTCCTAGTCACCTCTAGACAATACCAACAATCGAGTCCTAGTCACCTCTAGACAATACCCACAATCGAGTTCTAGTCACCTCTA
>NW_013890912.1:0-272 GCF_000517525.1 Limulus polyphemus
GAATGATATTCGCCATCAAGTGCGTTCAAACTTGAAAACGTCTGCTGATTCGATGAAGCTATCTTATGATAAGAGATCTACTGAAGTCAGCCTTGAACCAGGAGACAAGGTATGGTTGTATAATCCCAGGAAGACTAAAGGGAAGTCTCCTAAGTTGTCTTCTCCATGGGAAGGCCCATATGACATAGTAGATCGTCTCTCAGACGTAAATTTCCGGATAAATGTGGTCGGCGAGGTAAGCCAAAAGTGGTGACGGGACATTTCAGTTCGGA
>NW_013890913.1:0-270 GCF_000517525.1 Limulus polyphemus
GCCGTTGATTTCAATTATCGGTTATCTTTCTCATTCAATCAGCCGTTGATTTCAATTATCGGGCATCTTTCTCATTCAATCAGCCGTTGATTTCAATTATCGGTCATCCTTCTCATTCAATCAGCCATTGATTTCAATTATCGGGCATCTTTCTCATTCAATCAGCCGTTGATTTCAATTATCAGGCATCTTTCTCATTCAATCAGCCGTTGATTTAATTATCGGGCATCTTTCTCATTCAATCAGCCGTTGATTTCAATTATCGGGCAT
>NW_013890914.1:0-272 GCF_000517525.1 Limulus polyphemus
AGGGCTAATAGGATTTTGGGTAGCATCTATGGAAATATTGAATATAAGAAAATGAATATTATTGTTTCACTGTATAGATCACTTGTAATGCCTCCTTTAGAGTACTGTGTTCAGTTTTGGGTTTCTTTCCTCAAGAAGGACATTGAATTGTTGGAGAAGGTTCAGAGAAGAGCCACAAGGATGATACCTGGGATGTTGGAATTGTCCTATGAAGAGAGACTAAAATCTCTAAGCTTGTTTTTTTTTCTGGGGAGAAGAAGGGTCAGAGAGGA
>NW_013890915.1:0-329 GCF_000517525.1 Limulus polyphemus
TGAAGGTTTAAGATACAAACAGTGTGAGTATTATCTCTGAAGGTTTAAGATACAAACAGTGTGAGTATTATCTCTGAAGGTTTAAGATACAAACAGTGTGAGTATTATTTCTGAAGGTTTAAGACACAAACAGTGTGAGTATTATTTCTGAAGGTTTAACATACAAACAGTGTGAGTATTATCTCTGAAGGTTTAACATACAAACAGTGTGAGTATTATCTCTGAAGGTTTAACATACAAACAGTGTGAGTATTATCTCTGAAGGTTTAACCCTTCAGAGATAATACTCACACTGTTTGTATTTTAAGACACAAACAGTGTGAGTATTA
>NW_013890916.1:0-272 GCF_000517525.1 Limulus polyphemus
TGTTTGTCTGGTATATATATAAGACGCTCACAACGTGACGGGACAATGCGTAGGTAGTGAGTAATTGAACTGTAGTCAGAGAGTATTGTCGAAATTGAGCATATTCGTTGTTATAGAGTTTGTTATAGCGCGATTGTTGAAATGAAGTGTATCGTAAAGTTGTATTCGGAAAGAATAAACCAGTTTTATTAAGTAAGGACTTGTGTCGCTAAAGTTACGTCGGAACGAAGTTACGGAAAATCAATTAACAAACGGAGATGTAACATTATGAT
>NW_013890917.1:0-431 GCF_000517525.1 Limulus polyphemus
TATCTTCTGTCTTCTTATTGACAGGACACATTATTGTTAAGATTTGTGTTTTCTTACTGACAGTACACATTATCGTCGAATATTGTCTCTTCTTAAGATTTAACGATACTGTGTACTGTCAATAAGAAGACACAAGATTTAACGATACTGTGTACTGTCAATATGTCTTCTTATTGACAGTACACAGTATTGCTATATCGTGTGTCTTCTTATTGACAGTACACAGTATTGTTAAATCTTGTGTCTTCTTATTGACAGTACACAGTATCGTTAAATCGTGTGTCTTCTTATTGACAGTACACAGTATCGTTAAATCTTGTGTCTTCTTATTGACAGTACACAGTATCGTTAAATCTTGTGTCTTCTTATTGACAGTACACAATATTGTTAAATCTTGTGTCTTCTTATTGAAAGTACACAGTATAGTTAAA
>NW_013890918.1:0-272 GCF_000517525.1 Limulus polyphemus
AATCAATGTGAAACATGGGGATTAACCATTGAAAGAAGAAAAATACATCGTAAATGAATGGCAGGTGAAAATGCAGCTGATGCTGGATTGACTGCTGAACAGGAAATTTATCACATCATGAAGGATGTTATTGATTGCTTGATTATAGAAATAACAGGAAGATTTTCTCACTTACTAGATTTAGATTCACTGTTTGGGTTTCTACTAGATGTGCAAAATATTGTTTCTGGAGATTTTGAGGATGGAAAATTGCAAGAAAAATGATCTGACTT
>NW_013890919.1:0-270 GCF_000517525.1 Limulus polyphemus
GGTGGTCTGGTATATAAAAGAGGGTGACAACGTGACAGAATAATGTGTGTATAGGTAATTAGTAGTTGAACTGCAGTCAGAGAGAGACGTATTGTTGAAGTTAACGTTCATTGTTAAAACGTTTGTAAAAGAGCGACTGTTGAAAATAAGTGTATCGTGAAGTTATATTCAGAAAGAATAAACCAGTTTTATTAAGTAAGGACTTGTGTCGCTAAAGTTTCGTCGGAACGAAGTTACGGAAAGTTAATTAACAAACGGAGACGTAACAAA
>NW_013890920.1:0-269 GCF_000517525.1 Limulus polyphemus
CACCATCCAGTTCGTGGGTACAATGTTGAAGTGATAGACTAAGAGAGAATGCAGCTAACCAACACGAACACCATCCAGTTCGTGGGTACAATGTTGAAGTGATAGACTAAGAGAGAATGCAGCTAGCAAACACGAACACAATCCAGTTCGTGGGTACAATGTTGAAGTGATAGACTAAGAGAGAATGCAGCTAACCAACACGAACACCATCCAGTTCGTGGGTACAATGTTGAAGTGATAGACTAAGAGAGAATGCAGCCCAACACGAA
>NW_013890921.1:0-272 GCF_000517525.1 Limulus polyphemus
CGTTAATAGAAACCTCTGATTAAACATTCACAACGATATATACATATATGGTAAATAAAAACTTCTGATTGAACTTTTACAACGATATATATATATATATATGGTTTATAAAAACTCCTGATTAATTTTTTACAACGATATATATATATATGTGATAAGAAATTTCTGATTAATTTATTAATTAATTAACTCTGGGGTACGTCTCCGCCTCTGGTACGCGTGAAGCATCGGCATACGTCGCCAACATACGGTCGAGGCCTCACCGACGTAAC
>NW_013890922.1:0-289 GCF_000517525.1 Limulus polyphemus
GAGATTTCATTTATCAGGAGTAAATGTATATATAGCTTGGATGTTTAATATCCAATCACCTGTAGTCTGCACAATAACAACGAGTCTGTTTAGGAGAGATTTCATTTATCAGGAGTAAATGTATATATAGCTTGGATGTTTAATATCCAATCACCTGTAGTCTGCACAATAACAACGAGTCTGTTTAGGAGAGAGTTCATTTATCAGGAGTAAATGTATATATAGCTTGGATGTTTAATATCCAATCACCTGTAGTCTGCACAATAACAACGAGTCTGTTTAGGAGAGA
>NW_013890923.1:0-270 GCF_000517525.1 Limulus polyphemus
AGTGTACAGTTGTACTTTTCTACCATCCCATCAGACTGTGGGTGATGTGGCGTTGTTCTGGTCTTTCGGATGCCAAACAACTTGCAGCATTCTTGGAACACAGCTGATTCAAAGTTACGGACTTGATCTGAATGCAGTTCATATGGCATACCAAATCTAAAGAAGAAATCACTAATAGCTGAAGCTACAGTTGTAGCTTCCTGATTTGATATTGCATATGCCTTAGGCCACTTGGTGAAATAATCCATCACCACACAAATGTACTTGTTT
>NW_013890924.1:0-269 GCF_000517525.1 Limulus polyphemus
TACAACTTTTACCCGTTGTTCTAACAACGTTAAGGCGGCTTATCGACTTCTTGAGAAGGATTCTAAGAAGAAAGTAAACCTACAGACATCGGTCTTGTTTAACAAAATCTGCCTACACATACATATACATACATGTCCAGACATACATACATATATACACATATATACATACATATACAGACATACATACATATATACATACATACATATACACACATATATCCATATACATACATATATATATATTGTACGGAAAGTAATATTTTAAA
>NW_013890925.1:0-272 GCF_000517525.1 Limulus polyphemus
TGATATATGTAGCTAAGTCTATGATTTGAGTAGCTAAGTCTATGATATGTATAGCTAAGTCTATGATATATGTAGCTAAGTCTATGATTTGTGTAGCTAAGTCTATTATTTGTGTAGCTAAGTCTGTGATATATGTGGCTAAGTCTATGATATATGTGGCTAAGTCTATGATATGTGTAGCTAAGTCTATTATTTGTGTAGTTAAGTCTATGATATGTGTAGCTAAGTCTATGATATGTGTAGCTAAGTCTATGATTTGTGTAGCTAAGTCT
>NW_013890926.1:0-370 GCF_000517525.1 Limulus polyphemus
GAGCAGAGCACAGATAGCCCATTGTGTAGCTTTGTGCTTAATTACAAACAAACGTTTATACCGTGAGAACAAAGTCCCACTGAGCAAATTCAACGCCTAATAATGCAACAGGAACTGCTGTAACTTGTATTTTTAAACTTTAAGGGTAAATCAAATGTTCGGTTGGCAGAAAAATATCAGCTTTTTTTTTAAAAAAAAAAAGACACAAAAGGATGATATAGAGAGACCGGGGCTAGTTGTTACGATTTTTAGAAAAAGTCTAATATCTAGAGAAAAAGTCTAATATCTAGCGAAATAACCCGAATCATACATTGAAACTGAATGAAAGTGAAAGATAAATATGTACTTTATCAAAATTATGTATTCTATA
>NW_013890927.1:0-272 GCF_000517525.1 Limulus polyphemus
TTCGGTAACTAGAGTTACACCTAGGTGTTCGTGGAGTTGGTGTACCAAATAATGCTAAGGATGAGTATGGTGGTTATAAATTCGGTAACTATAGTTACACTTAGGTGTTTTTGGAGTTGTTGTACCAAATAACGCTAAAGATGCGTATGGTGGTTACAAATTCGGTAACTAGAGTTACACCTAGGTGTTTATGGAGTAGTTGTACCAAGTAAGGCTAACGATGAGTATAGTGGTTATAAATTCTGTATCTAGAGTTTCACCTAGGTGTTCTT
>NW_013890928.1:0-363 GCF_000517525.1 Limulus polyphemus
TTTGTATAAAACCAAAGCTTTAATTATTTGTATAAAACCAAAGCCTTAATTATTTGTATAAAACCAAAGCCTTAATTATTTGTATAAAACCAAAGCCTTAATTATTTGTATAAAACCAAAGCTTAACTATTTGTATAAAACCAAACCCTTAACTATTTGTATAAAACCAAAGCCTTAACTATTTGTATAAAAGCAAAGCCTTAACTATTTGTATAAAACCAAAGCCTTAACTATTTGTATAAAAGTAAAGCCTTAATTATTTGTATAAAACCAAATAATTAAAGCTTTGGTTTTATACAAATAGTTAAGGCTTTAAGGCTTTGGTTTTATACAATTAATTTGTATAAAACCAAAGCCTTAATT
>NW_013890929.1:0-272 GCF_000517525.1 Limulus polyphemus
ATGTAGGTACACTCTATCGTTGCGCAGTTATATGCAGAGTTTCACCTTTCTACTATTCGTTTTAAGGGAGTTATGGAAGGTTTTGCGTTTTGTACCAGTACTTCGTTCCATTTGGACGAATCTTCAGGAATTTTTTTATGAAATTCGTTGCGTACTTGCGTATTTACATGCAAAACTCTAGCTTCATGTTATCATTCTCGACTTTTGTGGTCCATTTTGTTACTACTTTATTGGCTTTCTGAAGGAATATGTGTACTGCAGTGAAGCTTTTT
>NW_013890930.1:0-638 GCF_000517525.1 Limulus polyphemus
CATTATATATTTACGACTTTGAAACTCTCTTTTTAGTAATTCTTACACTAGATTTTTTGACATTCATAATGATCTTTTTGTGCTTCTTTCATTATATATTTACGACTTTGAAACTCTCTTTTTAGTAATTCTTAGACTAGATTTTTTGACATTCATAATGGTCTTTTTCTCCTTCATAGATATTATATTTACGACTTTGATAACTGTCTTTTCAGTAATTCTTACACTAGATATTTTGACATTCATAATGGTTTTTATAGTCTTTCTTTCACCCTATAAAAACCATTATGAATGTCAAAATATCTAGTGTAAGAATTACTAAAAAGACAGTTAACAAAGTCGTAAATATATAATTCTTTCTTTCACTAGATTTTGTTGACTTGGATAACTGTCTTTTTAGTCCTTCTTCCACTAGATTTTGTTATCTTTGATAACGATCATTTTAATAATTCTTACACACAAAATTTTTTGACATTCATAATGGTCTTTTTCTCCTTCTTAGATTATATATTTACGACTTTGATAACTGTCTTTTTAGTAATTCTTACACTAGAAATTTTGACATCCATAATGGTCTTTATAGTCTTTCTTTCAGTAGATTTTTTTGACTTGGATAACTGTGTTTTTAGTCCTTCTTC
>NW_013890931.1:0-297 GCF_000517525.1 Limulus polyphemus
TGTACCATCAGTACTACCACAGTTTTGTTTATATCCAACATGTTATTGTTCAAAATTCGAATCAATACTACGTACTTGATAAAACTGAACATTTAATAAAGTGTACAGTAATCAATGTTTTATTATATTATTAACACGTGCCAGTCATCGTACCAGTGTACTACTTTTACGAACTGCTTAATGTAGTGACCAACCAGTGTTCTACTTTTACGAACTGCTTACTGTAGTGACCAACCAGTGTACTACTTTTACGAACTGCTTACTGTAGTGACCAACCAGTGTACTACTTTTACGAAC
>NW_013890932.1:0-468 GCF_000517525.1 Limulus polyphemus
TACATCATAAGGTCATAAATGCCCCGTGTGTTCACTTGTTATATAAAATACAGTTATAATTACAACAGCATGTCATTGTACAATACATCATAAGGTCATAAAAACCCCGTGTATTCACTTGTTATATAAAATACAGTTATAATTACAACAGCATGTCATTGTACAATACATCATAAGGTCAGAAAGCCCTGTTTATGCACTTGTAATATAAAATGCAGTTATCTTTATAACCGCATGCCAAACATCAACACATCATAAGGTCATAAAGACGAAAGTGAATACACCGTTATATAAAATACTGTTATAATTACAACAGCATGTCATTGTACAATATAACAAGTGAATACACGGAGTCTTCATGACCTTATGATGTAATAAAATACAGTTATAATTGCAACAGCATGCCAAAGTACAATACATAATAAGGTAATAAAAACTCCGTGTATTCACTTGTTATATAAAATACAG
>NW_013890933.1:0-272 GCF_000517525.1 Limulus polyphemus
TTTCTGTAAGCTGATTTTATATGTTTTAGTCCAGTATCCATTGTAAGTTTCTGTAAGCTGGTTTTATATGTTTTAGTCCAATATCCATTGTAAGTTTCTATAAGCTGGTTTTATATGTTTTAGTCCAGTATCCATTGTAAGTTTCTGTAAGCTGATTTTATATGTTTTAGTCCAGTATCCATTGTAAGTTTCTGTAAGCTGGTTTTATATGTTTTAGTCCAATATCCTTTGTAAGTTTCTGTAAGCTGGTTTTATATGTTTTAGTCCTATAT
>NW_013890934.1:0-356 GCF_000517525.1 Limulus polyphemus
TAAAATCCGAATGTTTAAAGGCCGTGACGTCTTCTTATAAAATAAACTTCCGTGACGTCTTCTTATAAAATAAACTCCTACATTTGGATTGTTTTTACTCTGAGTTCAGCAAAGTTCTTTTTTTTTAGCTTTTCACTGGATGTAATATTTTAGTTAATGCTATAGTGTCTGAATTTTGAGTTTTCCGACGTATTAAGCACTATCCGATATTTTTCTATTAATTTTGCATCAGAAACAGACTTTTTTCTATTTACCAAAAAAATTAATATTTTCACCGAAAAGCAAAGGCTATAGCCCATGTTTTTGTCCAAATTTTGAAAAATTGTTTTTCCTCATATTTCAATACAAAGATGCCC
>NW_013890935.1:0-272 GCF_000517525.1 Limulus polyphemus
AAATGACATTTGGGAACAACAAAGGCCAAATTCCGGTGAGTGTTGCTGCTTCTGTTGATTTCCATGTCACAGCACTTAAGTCAACTACATTACCCCCTATGTCAGATAAGATAATTTGGGGTAGAATAAAAGAACATTCACAAGGAAGCCTGCTTGTGGAAGCAGTAGAAGACCCATCTAGGCCAGTGGATGTAAAGATTGGTAGGTCACTTGTGGCAGGTCATAAAATAGTACCCATAACAGTGGCTAATTTCTCTAAATGTGAGCAGACA
>NW_013890936.1:0-272 GCF_000517525.1 Limulus polyphemus
TTACGTCTGTATAATCAACACAAGTATATCATCTAGGTGTTAGTTACTTCTGTATAACCAACACAAGTATATTATTAATATGTTAGTTACGTCTGTATAATAAACACAAATATATCATCTAGGTGTTAGTTACTTCTGTGTAATCAACACAAGTATATTATTAATATGTTAGTTACTTCTGTATAATCAACACAAGTATATTATTAATATGTTAGTTACTTCTGTACAATCAACACAAGTATATTATTAATATGTTAGTTACTTCTATACAA
>NW_013890937.1:0-414 GCF_000517525.1 Limulus polyphemus
AGAAACATTCTAGTTATACAACACAAAATATCGCAGTCACATAATACAGAAACACCCTAGTCATACAAAACAAAAACATTCCTGTTACATAATACAGAAACATCCTAGTCATACAAAACAAAAACATTCCTGTTACATGATACAGAAACATCCTAGTCATATAAAACAAAAACATTCCTGTTACATAGTACAGAAACATCCTAGTCATACAACGTAAAAACATCTTAGTTCACACAACATAACAACATCGCAGTCCATAGTACAGAAACACCCTAGTTATACAACACAAAAACATCACAGTCACATAGTACAGAAACATTCTAGTCATACAGCGTAAAACATATTAGTCACATAGTACAGAAACATTCTAGTTATACAGCGTAAAACATATTAGTCACATAGTACAGAAACATT
>NW_013890938.1:0-272 GCF_000517525.1 Limulus polyphemus
GTACACAGTATTGATAAATCCTTTATCTTCTTATTGACAGGATACAATATTGTTAAATTCTTTTTCTTCTTATTGACAGGACACAGTATTGATAAATCCTGTATCTTCTTATTGACAGGACACAGTATTATTAAATCTTGTGTCTTCTTATTGACAGTACACAGTATTGGTAAATACTGTATATTCTTATTGACAGGACACAGTATTGATAAATCCTGTATCTTCTTTTTCACAGGACATAGTATTGTTAAATCTTATGTCTTTTTATTGAC
>NW_013890939.1:0-435 GCF_000517525.1 Limulus polyphemus
GTACTATACAGCCAGATAAACGTTTCCAACCCACAGATAAAAATAACAACTGTACTATAGAGCCAGCTGAACTTTTCTATCCCACAGATAAAAATAACAACTGTACTATACAGCCAGCTAAACTTTTCTAACCCACATATAAAAACAACAACTGTACTATACAGCCAGGTAAACTTTTTAACCCACAGATAAAAACAAAAACTTTACTATACAGCCAGGTAAACTTTTATAACCCACAGATAAAAACAACAACTGTACTATACAACTAGCTGGCTGTGGTTTAAAAAGGTTTACCTGGCTGTATAGTACAGTTGTTGTTTTTATCTGTGGGTTAGAAAAGTTTAGCTGGTTGTATAGTACAGTTGTTGTTTTTATCTGTGGGTTAAAAAAGTTTACCTGCTGGTTGTATAGTACACTAAACTTTTCTAACACACA
>NW_013890940.1:0-269 GCF_000517525.1 Limulus polyphemus
TGGTTAATATCCATCTATTCAGTTCCCTGTGGTAGTAATTAATCGAGAAAAAAGTAGTAACAAAGAGCTTTACTGCACTACAGATATGATTTCAGAAGCTAATAAAGTAGTAACATAAACGACCATACAAATCGCAAAACTAATATTACAAAGATTGTATTTGGATTGTAAATACACAAGGACGAAACGAACCTTCATAAAAAAATTTCGAGAAGATCCGTTGAAATTTAATGAAATACTGGTACAAAATGCAAAACCTGCCATAACTC
>NW_013890941.1:0-272 GCF_000517525.1 Limulus polyphemus
GTGTTTAGGGTTAATCGGAATTTTAATTTCCGTCTCTGTGGCTGGCGAAAAGTCTGACGTTTCCCGGTATGACTTGAATGACATCTTGGATGCTTTACCTACGACTGTGTGGGGAATGATAAATCTGGCTAAAGAAAAGTTGAAAGGTCAGATTTCTAGGGTTAAAGAATATTTATTATTCTCTTTTCTTCCTAAGTTAAACAAATATGTATTCTGACATCATTCATGTCATATATGTACAAAGGAAGTTATCAATAAATAAGTTTCTACGT
>NW_013890942.1:0-272 GCF_000517525.1 Limulus polyphemus
CCTAATGTAATAATCAGAAGACTGTATCTGTTATAATGACAAAACTGTAATGTAATAATCAGAAAACTGTATCTGTTATAATGACAAAACTGTAAACTAGTAATCAGAAGACTGTATCTGTTATAATGACAAAACCGTAATGTAATAATCAGAAGACTGTATCTGTTATAATGACAAAACTGTAATGTAATAATCAGAAGACTGCATCTGTTATAATGAAAAAACTGTAATGTAATAATCAGAAGACTGTATCTGTTATAATGACAAAACTG
>NW_013890943.1:0-272 GCF_000517525.1 Limulus polyphemus
CCTGTATATGTACACATGTTAGACATCATCTCCACCTGTATATTTACACATGTTAGACATCATCTCCACCTGTATATTTACACATGTTAGACATCATCTCCACCTGTATATTTACACATGTTAGACATCATCTCCACCTGTATATTTACATATGTTAGACATCATCTCCACCTGTATATTTACATATGTTAGACATCATCTCCACCTGTATATTTACATATGTTAGACATCATCTCCACCTGTATATTTACACATGTTAGACATCATCTCCA
>NW_013890944.1:0-408 GCF_000517525.1 Limulus polyphemus
ACCCCTACTGTTTGTTTTAAAGGAGATATGGAAGGACCTACAAACCAAATTTGGTGAAGAATCATCAATTTAGGACCCTCTGGTAACAAGAAATCGAAAAACAATCAGTAACCAAAAGCTTCACTGCAGTACGCATACTCTTTCAGAAAAAGCAATAAAAGAATAACATAAAACGACCACAAAAGTCGCAAAAATGATAATAGAAGGCTAGAATTTTGCATGTAAATACGCAAGTATGCAACGAACGTTCATATAAAAGTTTGGAGATGATCCGTCCAAATGGAACGACGTACTGGTACAAAACGCTAAACAACGTTAAAGTGTCGTAGTAATATGCAGAGTTTTACCTTCCTACCCTTCCTACTGTTTGTTTTAAAGGAGATATGGAAGGTTTTGCGTTTTGTACCA
>NW_013890945.1:0-272 GCF_000517525.1 Limulus polyphemus
GTTAAATCTTGTGTCTTCTTATTGATAGTAGACAGTATTGTTAAATCTTGTGTTTTCTTATTGACAGTACACATTATTGTTAAATCTTGTGTCTTCTTATTGATAGTACACAGTATTGTTAAATTTCGTTTCTTCTTATTGACAGTACACAGTATTGTTAAATCTTGTGTCTTCTTATTTACAGTACACAGTATTTTTAAATCTTGTGTCTTCTTTTTGATAGTACACAGTATCGTTAAATCTCTTTGGCTTGTTATTGATAGCACACAGTA
>NW_013890946.1:0-272 GCF_000517525.1 Limulus polyphemus
GTAGGCAGAAAATGTCCAGCCACTGAAAAAGTTGAAGATATAGTTTTCAATGTATGCTTGTGTAGAATTAAACATCGCCAGCGATTCGATTTCAGTACACTGTTCAAGAGACTGTTTATTCTCTTCGAAGCAATTTTCATTTAACGATGTCTGCCACATTCCTAATGGTGAAATAAATGTATTGTTAATGAAATCGCTACAATTATAACTAGAGACTGACTCGATAACAAAACATAAGATGGCATAACCTTCATCACCAGAACAA
The DNA here is from genome assembly GCF_000517525.1 of Limulus polyphemus. Classification (NCBI taxonomy): domain Eukaryota; kingdom Metazoa; phylum Arthropoda; class Merostomata; order Xiphosura; family Limulidae; genus Limulus; species Limulus polyphemus. Next base: position 266 of record NW_013890946.1, read on the forward strand.
TATTTTA
>NW_013890947.1:0-271 GCF_000517525.1 Limulus polyphemus
GTCACGTTGTCACCCTCTTTTATATACCCGACTACCCTATATCTAGTAAATACTAGAGCATTCGCCAAAGTACAGGATAGTTCTAGAAACTAGAAGGCGCCACACCAGTCACGTGACCTCGATGACGCAACACTGCCCCTCCTTAGTATTGTTCGTCCCGAACAATAACCACATACAATAAACCAATAACAATTAACAATAACTTAATTAACTGTACAGAATTACAAACACAAAATTAACAATTACTAACAAAGTACTCTTAATTTTACGG
>NW_013890948.1:0-272 GCF_000517525.1 Limulus polyphemus
TCGTTAAATCTTGTGTTTTCTTATTGACAGTACACATTATCGTTGAATATTGTGTCTTCTTATTGACAGTACACAGTATCGTTAAATCTTGTGTCTTTATTTTGACAGTATACAGTATCGTTAAATCTTGTGTCTTTTTATTGATAGTACACAGTATTGTTAAATCGTGTGTTTACTTATTGACAGTACACAGTTTTGTTAAATATTGTGTCTTCTTATTAAAAGTACACAGTATCGTTAAATTTTGTGTCTTCTTATTGACAGTACACAGT
>NW_013890949.1:0-272 GCF_000517525.1 Limulus polyphemus
TTAATTAACCTAGATTATAAAAATTTAGAACTGCTGTTCCTTCAATAACCTAGATTATAAAATTTAGAACTGCTGTTCCTTCAATAACCTAGATTATAAAAATTTAGAACTGCTGTTCCTTCAATAACCTAGATTATAAAAATTTAGAACTGCTGTTCCTTCATTAACCTAGATTATAAAAATTTAGAACTGCTGTTCCTTCATTAACCTAGATTATAAAAATTTAGAACTGCTGTTCCTTCATTAACCTACATTATAATAATTTAGGACTG
>NW_013890950.1:0-423 GCF_000517525.1 Limulus polyphemus
AGTTATACCTAGGTGTTTATGCAGTAGTTGTACCAAGTAAGGCTAAAGATGAGTATGGTGGTTATAAATTCGGTAACTAGAGTTACACCTAGGTGTTCGTGGAGTTTTTGTACCCAATAACGCTACAGATGAGTATGGTGGTTACAAGTTCAGTAACTATAGTTACACATAGGTTTTCATGGAGTAGTTGTACCAAGTAAGGCTAAAGATGAGTATGATGGTTATAAATTCGGTAATTATAGTTACATCTAGGTTTTCTTGGAGTAGTTGTGAAAAGATGAGTATGGTGGTTATAAATTCGGTAACTATAGTTACACCTAGGTGTTCGTGGACTTATTGTACCAAATAACGCTAAAGATGAGTATGGTGGTTATAAATACGGTAACTAGCGTTACACCTAGAAGTTCGTGAAGTTGTTGTACC
>NW_013890951.1:0-272 GCF_000517525.1 Limulus polyphemus
CTATTTGTAAGGACGAAACTTTTATTTTGAAAGTCAAATTGGGAATTGTTACATACTAGTGTCATAATTGTGAGTTACTTGTAAGGACAAAACTTTTATTTTGAAAGTCGGCTTGAGAATTGTTACATACCAATGTCATAGTTGTGAGTTATTTGTAAGGACGAAACTTTTATTTTGAAAGTCAACTTGGGAATTGTTACATACTAGTGTCATAGTTGTGAGTTACTTGTAAGGACGAAACTTTTATTTTGAAAGTCAACTTGGGAATTGTT
>NW_013890952.1:0-272 GCF_000517525.1 Limulus polyphemus
GGATATACAGTGAACATAGCTTGTAGGACATACAGTGAACATCACTTGTAGGACAAACAGTGAACATAGCTTGTAAGACATACAGTGAACATAGCTTGTAGGACATACAGTGAACATCGCTTGTAGGACATACACTGAACATAGCTTGTAGGATATAAAGTGAATATCGCTTGTAGGATATACAGTGAACATAGCTTGTAGGACTTACAGTGAACATAGCTTCTAGGACATACAGTGAACATAGATTGTAGGACTTACAGTGAACATAGCTT
>NW_013890953.1:0-272 GCF_000517525.1 Limulus polyphemus
TTATATATTCGGTAACTAGAGTTACACCTAGGTGTTTATGGAGTAGTTGTACCAAGTAAAGCTAAAGATGAGTATGGTGGTTATAAATTCTGTAACTAGAATTACACCTAAGTGTTCATCTAGTAGTTGTACCAAGTAAGGCTAAAGATGAATATGGTGGTTATAAATTCGGTAACTAGATTTACACCTAGGTGTTTATGGAGTAGTTGTACCAAGTAAAGCTAAAGATGAGTATGGTGGTTATAAATTCTGTAACTAGAGTTACATCTAGG
>NW_013890954.1:0-272 GCF_000517525.1 Limulus polyphemus
CTTAGTTGACTAAATAAGGAACCTATCTTGTTCATTGTGAAACTCAATTGTATATACTTTGTTCATTGTGAAACTTATTTGTCTAAATAATGAACCTATCTTGTTCATTGTGAAACTCAATTGTATATACTTTGTTCATTGTGAAACTCAATTGTATAAATAAGGAACCTATCTTGTTCATTGTGAAACTTACTTGTCTAAATAAGGAATATACTTTGTTCATTGTGAAACACAATTGTATAAATAAGGAATATACTTTGTTCATTGTGAAA
>NW_013890955.1:0-272 GCF_000517525.1 Limulus polyphemus
AATGATATTGCAAAATAAGTGATTTCACTTTTTGTAATATTTACAGTGTTGTAACGGACAAATATATAAAATTACTTAACGTGATGTCATTTCTGGACCCGAACGGTAATGAACAGTTTAAAAATAAATGTGTAATTTGAGGGTTTAAAGCACCCACTTGATAAAGAAATTGTGTTTAAATCTTTTTCTTTTGGGGAATATGTGTTTTGGGGATATTTGTTTTGGGAATATGGGTTTTGGGGATATGTGATTTAGGAATATGTGTTTTGGGA
>NW_013890956.1:0-496 GCF_000517525.1 Limulus polyphemus
ACATTTTTATACTTTGTTGTGTTATACTGTCAGCTGGTTGTAACGTAAATATTTACCGTGTGACATTGTTATACTTTGTTGTGTTATACTGTCTACTGGTTGTAACGTAAATATTTACCGTGTGACATTGTTATACTTTGTTGTGTTATACTGTCTGCTGGTTGTAACTTAAATATTTACCGTGTGACACTGTTATACTTTGTTGTGTTATACTGTTTGCTGGTTGTAACCTAAATATTTGCCGTGTGGCATTGTTATACTTTGTTGTGTTAGTTACAACCAGCAGACAGTAGTAAATATTTACAGTGTGACATTGTTATACTTTGTTGTGTTATACTGTCTGCTGGTTGTAACGTAAATATTTACCGTGTGACATTGTTATACTTTGTTGTGTTATACTGTCTGCTGGTTGTAACGTAAATATTTACCGTGTGACATTGTTATACTTTGTTGTGTTATACTGTCTGCTGGTTGTAACGTAAATATTTACCGTGTG
>NW_013890957.1:0-401 GCF_000517525.1 Limulus polyphemus
ACACAAAGCCACTTGAGTAAGACAACTTCATGAAATAGATAAGTCGGATATACTTCAACAATTTCTGCTGGAATGCTATGGGTCAAGGTTTGGATGATAGGATATGTTAGTGAAGCTTCGGACTCCTACTGCCTAGACAGAAAGCCACTTGAGTAAGACAACTTCATGAAATAGATAAGTCGGATATACTTCAACAATTTCTGCTGGAATGCTATGGGTCAAGGTTTGGATGATAGGATATGTTATGTTAGTGAAGCTTCGGACTCCTACTGCCTAGAGTTGTTTATTGCTACCACATATAACTGAGGCTACATGCACGGCCTTGGGTTGAAAACGTAGTCTTGACACATATACATTTTAATACATCTAATGTGTATATATATATATATATATATATATAC
>NW_013890958.1:0-294 GCF_000517525.1 Limulus polyphemus
CACTAGATTTAACGATACTGTGTATTGTCAATAAGATGACACAAGATTTAACTATACTGTGTACTGTCCATAAGAAGACCCAAGATTTAACAATACTGTGTACTGTCAATAAGAAGACACAAGATTTAACGATACTGTGTACTGTCAATAAGAAGACACAAGATTTAACAATACTGTGTACTGTCAGTAAGAAGACACAAGATTTAACGATACTGTGTACTCTCAATAAGAATACACAAGATTTAACGATACTGTGTACTCTCAATAAGAATACACAAGATTTAACGATACTGT
>NW_013890959.1:0-478 GCF_000517525.1 Limulus polyphemus
ACCAAACAACGGACAGAGATATGTTACCAGTAACACCACTAAGTACCAAACAACGGACAGAGATATGTTACCAGTAACACCACTGACATAGCTTTAAATACCAAACAAGGGACAGAGATATGTTACCAGTAACACCACTGACATAGCTTTAAATACCAAACAACGGACAGAGATATCTTACCAGTAACACCACTGACTTAGCTTTAAATACCAAACAAGGGACAGAGATATGTTACCAGTAACACCACTGACATAGCTTTAAATACCAAACAACTGACAGAGATATGTTACCAGTATCGCCACTGACTTAGCTGACATAGCTTTAAATACCAAACAACGGACAGAGATATTTTACCAGTAACACCACTGACATAGCTTTAAATACCAAACAATGGACAGAGATATCTTACCAGTATCACCACTGACATAGCTTTAAATACCAAACAACGGACAGAGATATGTTACCAGTAACACCACT
>NW_013890960.1:0-272 GCF_000517525.1 Limulus polyphemus
TGACATGTTCCTTTGTTTGACTAACTTCTACTATTAACAAATAGGTGTAAGTTAATTAATGCTTATATTACTCTGACATGTTCCTTTGTTTGATTAACTTCTACTATTAACAAATAGGTGCAAGTTAATTAATGCTTATATTACTCTGACATGTTCCTTTGTTTGACTAACTTCTACTTTTAATAAATAGGTGTAAGTTAATTAATGCTCGTATAACTGACATGTTCCTTTGTTTGATTAACTTCTACTTTTAACAAATAGGTGTAAGTTAA
>NW_013890961.1:0-275 GCF_000517525.1 Limulus polyphemus
GTATCGTTAAATCGTTTGTGTTCTTATTGATAGTACACAGTATTTATAAATCTTGTGTCTTCTTAATGACAGTACACAGTATCGTTAAATCTTGTGTCTTCTTATTGACAGGACACATTATTGTTAAATCTTGTGTTTTCTTACTGACAGTACACATTATCGTTGAATATTGTGTCTTATTATTGACAGTACACAGAAACGTTAAATATTGTGTCTTCTTATTGACAGTACACATTATCGTTGAATATTGTGTCTTATTATTGACAGTACACAGT
>NW_013890962.1:0-272 GCF_000517525.1 Limulus polyphemus
CCCACATAATATTGACGAATGAATGTCCAGGTACTTGTATAGAGAGATTGACTATTACTCACACATAATATTGACGAATGAATGTTCAGGTACTTGTATAGAGAGATTGACTATTACTCCCACATAATATTGACGAATGAATGTCCAGGTACTTGTATAAAGAGATTGACTATTACTCCCACATAATATTGACAAATGAATGTTCAGGTACTTGTATAGAGAGATTGACTATTACTCCCACATAATATTGACGAATGAATGTCCAGGTACTT
>NW_013890963.1:0-272 GCF_000517525.1 Limulus polyphemus
GCGATCATATGAATGGTGGTTTGTGAGATTTTAGATGAATCTTATAAACGAACATGTACACAGATAGTGCGCTGGCTGTAAATGAATCAAATAAGCGATCGCATGAATGGTGGTTTGGTATATTTTAGATGAATCTTATAAACGAACATGTACACAGATAATGCGCTGGCTGTAAATGAATCAAATAAGCGATCATATGCATGATGGTTTGGTAGATTTTAGATGAATCTTATAAACGAACATGTACACAGATAGTGCGCTGGATGTAAATT
>NW_013890964.1:0-272 GCF_000517525.1 Limulus polyphemus
TAAACTATAACATACACCACAATGTATACTATGATGAACTATAACATACACCATAATGTATACTATGATATACTATAGCATACACCATAATGTACACTGTAATAACCTATAACATACACCACAATGCATACTATAAGGAACTATAACATACACCACAATGTACACTATAATAAACTATAACATACACCACAATGAATACTATAAGAAAGTATAACATACACAATAATGTATACTATGATAAACTATAACATACACCACCATGCATACTATAA
>NW_013890965.1:0-269 GCF_000517525.1 Limulus polyphemus
AAATACTCTGATGTTTTTTTTTTTAAGATTAAATTTCTTATGCCGTCTTCATTTAGGGAAAGAGTTTTTTTTATTGGAAATTTTAATTTTTGCGAGAGATATAGGTCTGCTTATACTCATATCAGTGGTTGTCTTGTTAAGGTTTAAACTTACAGGGAAATTGGGTTTTAAAATGTGAATGTTTTAATCATTACGAGTGTTGACTTGGTGGTAATGCCCTTGAGAAAAGTTTATTGAATTGGGCGTTGTGAAAACAGTTTTTTAGTATA
>NW_013890966.1:0-272 GCF_000517525.1 Limulus polyphemus
AACCAGTCAGTATTCTACACAGGAAAGAAGGAGGGCAACCAGTCAGTAGGCAACACGGGGCAGATGGAGGGCAACCAGTCAGTATTCTACACGGGAAAGAAGGAGGGCAACCAGTTAGTATTCTACATTGGGCAGAAGGAGGGCAACCAGTTAGTATTCTACATTGGACAGAAGGAGGGCAACCCGGCAGTATTCTACATTGGACAGAAGGAGGGCAACCCGGCAGTATTCTACACGGATAGAAGGAAGGCAACCAGTCAGTATTCTACACG
>NW_013890967.1:0-407 GCF_000517525.1 Limulus polyphemus
AGTAACGAGTATTATTAGTCGTCTTGGTAAACAGTAACGAGTATTATTAGTCGTCTTGCAGTTGGTAAACGATAACGAGTATTATTAGTCGTCTTACAGTTGGTAAACAATAACGAGTATTATTAGTCGTCTTACAGTTGGTAAACAATAACAAGTTCTATTAGTCGCCCAGGCTGTCAGCTGTGTGGGCTTTCTACTTGTGACGCTGACTGTTTGCCCTCCTCCCGATCAGTTGTTCTAATTCATGAGTGAAAGATTGCCCATCTCCGTCGTGCTGGAGATAACGTTGATTTGTTTAATGTACTAACTGTCAGTTCTATATACACAACTTTGATTGAATGGAGATAACGTTGATTTGTTTAATGTACTTACTGTCAGTTCTATATACACAACTTTGATGAATGGAG
>NW_013890968.1:0-500 GCF_000517525.1 Limulus polyphemus
TGTGATCCTATTACCACTTCTGTGGTCCTCGACATGTACTGTAAGTATCTTTATCGTTGTACTGTGATCCTCGACATGTACTGTAAGTATCTTTATCGTTGTACTGTGATCCTATTACCACTTCTGTGGTCCTCGACATGTACTGTAAGTGTACAACGATAAAGATTGTGATCCTATTACCACTTCTGTGGTCCTTGACATGTACTGGCAGTACAACGATAAAGATACTTACAGTACATGTCAAGGATCCCAGCAGTAGTAATAGGATCACAGTACAACGATAAAGATACTTCCAGTACATGTCGAGGACCACAGAAGTGGTAATAGGATCACAGTACAACGATAAAGATACTTACAGTACATGTCAAGGATCACAGAAGTGGTAATAGGATCACAGTACAACAATAAAGATACTTACAGTACATGTCGAGGACCACAGAAGTGGTAGTAGGATCACAATACAACGATAAAGAAACTTAGGATCCTATTACCACTTCTGT
>NW_013890969.1:0-272 GCF_000517525.1 Limulus polyphemus
CTATGACTAGCTACCAGTCCCTGGTTTCAAACTGCAGTATTCTATAACTAGCTACCAGTCCCTGGTTTCATACCGCAGTATTCTATGACTAGCTACCAGTCCCTAGTTTCACATCGCAGTATTTTATGACTAGCTACCAGTCCCTGGTTTCATACCGCAGAATTCTATGACTAGCTACCAGTCCCTAGTTTCACATTGCAGTATTTTATGACTAGCAGCCTGTCCCTAGTTTCATATCGCAGTATTCTATGACTAGCTACCAGTCCCTGGTT
>NW_013890970.1:0-272 GCF_000517525.1 Limulus polyphemus
AAAATCGCGTGGTTTGTCAGTGATAGTACACAGTATCGTTAAAATTTGTGGCTTATTATTGACAGTACACAGTATTGTTAAATCTTGTGTCTTGTTATTGACAGTACACAGTATCGGTAAATCGTGTGGCTTGTCAGTGATAGTACATAGTATCGATAAATCGTGTGGCTTGTCAGTGATAGTACACAGTATGGTTAAATCTTGTGGCTTGTTATATACAGTACAAAGTATTGTTAAATCTTGTGTCATCTTTTTGATAGTACAAAGTATTG
>NW_013890971.1:0-272 GCF_000517525.1 Limulus polyphemus
CTACCTGATCTCCTCAAGTTGTTGCTGAGGGATCAGTTTGTAGATGCCTTGGACAGTCCACAACTTAAGATACAAGTGAAGCAAGCACACCCCTCTACCATGCGGGATGCAATGGCCAGAGCTCTCGAACTTGAATCCTACGTTAAGTCCAGCACAGAGGTACCGAGGTTGGTACAGTCATCTGGATTCAAGACCAGAAAAGGTTAGCTTTCAGAGAAGTTTAAGGGACTTTGCTGGCACTGTAACAAACCTGGGCACAAGAGAGCTCAATG
>NW_013890972.1:0-900 GCF_000517525.1 Limulus polyphemus
TATTGATTTGGGTCGTTTTAGTCAGTTTTCCACTATATTTTGTCGACTTTTATAACGGTCTATTAGTCTTCCTTCCTCCAGATTTTGTTGAAATTGATAAGGGTCCTTTTAGTCAGTTTTTCACGACTGTTATAACGGTCTTTTAGTCTTCCTTCCTCCAGATTTTGTTGACATTGATAAGGGTCCTTTTAGTTCGTTTTCCACTAGATTTTTTTGACTTTGAAAACATGTTTTTAGTTTTCGTCCACTCGATTTTATCGACTTTCATAACAGTCTTTTTAGGCCTTCTTATAGTAGATATTTTCGATTTGATAGCGGTATTTTTAGTCTTTCTTAAACTATATTTTAATGACTTTCATAATAGTATTTTAATCCTTCTTAAACTATATTTTGTCGACTGTTATAACGGGTCAATAAAATCTAGTTGGAAAACGAACTAAAAGGAACCTTATCAATGTCAACAAAATCTGGAGGAAGGAAGACTAAAAGACGTAAGAAAGACTAAAAATACCGCTATCAAAGTCGAAAATATCTAGTCTAAGAAGGCCTAAAAATCAGTTATGAAAGTCGCCCAAATCGAGTGGAAGAAAACTAAAAACATGTTTTAAAAAGATATTTTCGAGTTTGATAGCGGTATTTTCAGTCTTTCTTACATTATATTTTAATGACTTTCATAATGGTATTTTTAATCCTTCTTAAACTATATTTTGTCGACAGTTATAAAGGTCTTTTAGTTTTCCTTCCACTAGATTATGTTGACATTGATATGGGTCATTTTAGTCAGTTTTCAAGTATATTTGGTCGACTGTTATAACGGACTTTTGGTCTTTCTTCCTCTAGATTTTGTTGACATTGATAAAAGTCCTTTTAGTCAGTTTTCCACTAGATATTTTTGACTTT
>NW_013890973.1:0-574 GCF_000517525.1 Limulus polyphemus
GTATCTTCTTAATGACAGTACACAGTAACGTTAAATCTTTTGGCTTGTTAGTGATAGTACACAGTATCATTAAATCTTATGACTTGTTATGATAGTACACAGTACCGTTAAATCTTGTGTCTTCTTATTGACAGGACAAAGTATTGATAAATCTTGTATCTTCTTATTGACTGGACACAGTATTATTAAATCTTGTGTCTTCTTATTGACAGTACACAGTATTGATAAATCCTGTATATTCTTATTGAAAGGATATAATTTTGTTAAATTTTGTGTCTTCTTATTGACATCCTTTATCTTCTTATTGACAGGATACAGTATTGTTAAATTTTGTCTTCTTATTGACGGTACACAGTATTGATGAATCCTGTATCTTCTTATTGACAGGACACAGTATTGATAAATTCTGTATCTTCTTATTGACAGGACACAGTTATGTTAAATCTTATGTCTACTTGATACAAGATTTGTCAATACTGTGTACTGTCAAATTCTTATTGAAAGGACACATTATTTTTAAATCTTGTGTCTTTTTATTGACAATACACAGTAACGTTAAATCTTTTGGCTTGTT
>NW_013890974.1:0-285 GCF_000517525.1 Limulus polyphemus
TGATCTTGCTGGAAAAAAGGAACAGGATGGAAATTTATTTTCAATAAAAATTGAAGTCGTGGTAGGTGTAAACGAGAGAGAACTAAATAATGATGCAACAAATAGTAAAAAATCACCCAAAAAACGTACAGAAAATACATTCGTGCCATTACATAGGATGGGACAAATCAATTTCGACAATTATGGCAAAAGTGGTTTTGCTGGATTAAATAATCATGAAAAGTTCGGATCTTTCAATAATCGTCAGATGCATGATGTGTTTCGAAGAAAACTTAATGTCCATAA
>NW_013890975.1:0-272 GCF_000517525.1 Limulus polyphemus
TTTGTTTAGATTAAACATATATTTAGAAACACGCATAGCCTATACAGTTAAATATGTATTGCGAAACTCCCGCCTATTCTCCAAAGTTGTAGAAGATTCTCAAGAGTAAGAATCAACAATATATGTGTGTACGTAAACGCTTAAATTTGTATTGTTACGTAAAACTGAAATCTCTAGAATGTCTCCACATGTCTATAAATGTAACCAACGCGACGCACCGAAAAAGAGAGTATCTATTATTAGTTTGCCATAGTCAGTGTGCTATAAACTTC
>NW_013890976.1:0-272 GCF_000517525.1 Limulus polyphemus
GCTAATTCATTTGTTCCGTAGTTTCACTTTTATAATTATTATGTTTAAATTTCATGTTTAGCTGTAAAAGTTAATCTACATAATTGTTCCACTAAAATATCTATGTGAATATTTATATTTAACCATTACTACTGTAGAAATTGAAATTAAAATCTTACCTTTCTGTAGATATTTTCATAAATCTTTATGAATATGTTGACAGATTTTTACTAAAACTAATAGAATTTCCACTTTTATATGAGATTAACATTGCAGGTATGCTATAGAAAGGT
>NW_013890977.1:0-272 GCF_000517525.1 Limulus polyphemus
CAAACCTTCTATATGCTATTTATACTAAGTTATAAAATAACAATGATAAGGTTAAGAGATGATTTGTTTTAAACGTGTGGGGTTAATAACATGGGATTCTTTGTATTTGTGAGTTAAGACTGGGGTTAATAACATGGGATCCTTTGTATTTGTGAGTTAAGACTGGGGTTAATAACATGGGATTCTTTGTATTTGTGAGTTAAGACTGGGGTTAATAACATGGGATTCTTTGTATTTGTGAGTTAAGACTGGGGTTAATAACATGGGATCCT
>NW_013890978.1:0-303 GCF_000517525.1 Limulus polyphemus
GTCTTCTTATTGACAGTACACAGTATCGTTAAAATCTTGTGTCTTCTTATTGTACAGTACACAGTGTCGTTAAATCTTGTGTCTTCTTATTGACAGTACACAGTATCGTTAAATCTTGTGTCTTCTTATCGAAAGTACACAGTATTGTTAAATCTTGTGTTTTCTTATTGACAGTACACAGTATCGTTAAATCTTGTGTCTTCTTATTGAGAGTACACAGTATTGTTATATCTAGTGTCTTCTTATTGACAATACACACTATCGTTATAAGAAGACACAAGATTTTGACAGTACACAGTATCG
>NW_013890979.1:0-272 GCF_000517525.1 Limulus polyphemus
AATGATATGCTGTAGTAATTATAACTGTATTTTATATAACAAGTGAATACACGGGGTCTTTATGACCTTACGATGTATTGCAAAATGACACGCTGTTGTAATACAACAGTATTTTATATAACAAGTGAATACACGGAGTCTTTATGACCTTATGATGTGTTGTACAATGACAAGTTGTTGTAAATATAACTGTATTTAATATTATAAGTGAATACACGAGGCTTAATGAAATTATGATGTATTGTACAATGACATGCTGTTGTAATTATAAG
>NW_013890980.1:0-351 GCF_000517525.1 Limulus polyphemus
CTGTTGGTTAAACATGATACAGACAACAGTAATAGATTGAAAGATGTATCTGTTGGTTAAACATGATACAGACAACAGTAATAGATTGAAAGATGTATCTGTTGGTTAAACATGATACAGACCGACAGTAATAGATTGAAAGATGTATCTGTTGGTTAAACATGATACAGACGACAGTAATAGATTGAAAGATGTATCTGTTGGTTAAACAACATTTGGTTAAACATGATACAGACAACAATAATAGATTGAAAGATGTATCTGTTGGTTAAACATGATACATACAACAGTAATAGATTGAAAGATGTATCTGTTGGTTAAACATGATACAGACGACAGTAATAGATTGAA
>NW_013890981.1:0-272 GCF_000517525.1 Limulus polyphemus
ACAATAACCTGATGCAACGCTATAACACGGTACCACGTTCATACAATAACCTGATGCAGCGCTATAACACGGTACCACGTTTATACAATAACCTGATGCAACGCTATAACACGGTACCGCGTTTGTACAATAACCTGATGCAGCGCTATAACACGGTACCACGTTCGTACAAATAACCTGATGCAACGCTATAACACGGTACCACGTTCGAACAATAACCTGATGCAACGCTATAACACGGTACCACGTTCGTACAAATAACCTGATGCAGC
>NW_013890982.1:0-270 GCF_000517525.1 Limulus polyphemus
CAACGCCACCTACTAATTATTTAGTCTTCCACTCTATCTGTCTTTATATAAGTAAGTCTGTTTATACTAAAACTGAGAAGGTTCACCAATATTATTCATCTATATTTCAATTTTCCAGTTCTCATAATCGTAAATTGTAATGTTGATTTTACTTAAAAATATTTGAAGTATTCTAATGAAATATGTTGAAAAGCATTGGTTTATTTACCCTCTTTCACAGTTCTTTTCAAGAAGTGTTTTAAGGCTGTTCAATTGTATTTCGATCTCATG
>NW_013890983.1:0-273 GCF_000517525.1 Limulus polyphemus
AACAAAGTGTGTCTTTATATATATATATGTATATATAACTATGTCACACTCATACATTTATATATGAAATAAAACAGTTTTAATGAGATTAAAGACTAAAGAAAAAATGGCTTACTCATATGAGAATCTCCGTAGACTTGATGAAACGTTGATTGAAATAATAAAAAAAAACGTATTAATGAAACGACATACAGTAAACAAAACACAGGGAGAACAAATAAAAAACTCGTAATGGAAAATAACAAGTCGGGATTAAGCCATCTAGAGGGAAGG
>NW_013890984.1:0-311 GCF_000517525.1 Limulus polyphemus
TTAAATTGTATAATGAGTAATCTACCTAGTTGCACAATTATACTTATATTGTATAATGAGTAACCTACCTAGTTGCACAATTATACTTATATTGTATAATGAGTAACCTACCTAGTTGCACAATTATACTTATATTGTATAATGAGTGACATACCTAGTTGCACAATTATACTTATATAGTTACGTAACACAAGCATCAAAGTGTAGCATCTTGTAGCACAAATATTATTACCGAAGAATGAAAACAACAGTCACAACAAAAGTATCACTATAATACATCTTTCAGTAAAAGTAATCACTGTATAGCAAGG
>NW_013890985.1:0-272 GCF_000517525.1 Limulus polyphemus
GACGTTTGGGGACGTTGTCTGGCACTGTAACAAACTTGGGCACAAGAGAGCTCAATGCTGGCAACTTCAACACAGGGGAGACGATACAGCAGTAAAGGCAGTTACCAAGAAAGGTTGTGGGAACTGTGGGGAGCAAGGACATCTGAGGAGCCAGTGTAAGAAAAATACCACCAATAAGTCAGCTTCTGGAAACCAGTAGTGGTTGGTGCTAAGAGACGCCCACCAACCTCCATCGTGAAAGTACCAACAGCTAAGTGTAAAATGGCAAGTAC
>NW_013890986.1:0-353 GCF_000517525.1 Limulus polyphemus
GTTTTTGGTGAAAATATGAATTTTTTTGGAAAATGGAAAAAAGTGTTTTTTTGACGCAAAATTAATAGAAAAATATCCGACAGTGCTTATTTCGTCGGAAAACTCAAAATTGAAACATTATAGCACTGATGAAAAACATTATGTTACTATAAAAGCTAAAAAAATTAAACTTTCACTAACCCAGAGTGACAAGAATCCAAAAGGTGGAGTTTATTTGATAAGAAGACGTCATGGCCTTTTATATGTTGGAATTTTGTTTGAATGATGTTATTGGTAAAAACAATTCAAACAGTGGAGTTTATTTTATAAGAAGTCTTCATAGCCTTTTATAGTGGTAACTTTGTTTGAATGAT
>NW_013890987.1:0-272 GCF_000517525.1 Limulus polyphemus
GGGGTCTCGTAAGATATGAGAACAAAGTGTTACTTTTTTGGGTCAAGTATGTCAAGTTGCAATACTCAGGTTAACTAAAGTTTCTGATAATTATCAAGTTTAAAAAAAGGTGGGGACATTTAGTGGTCATTTTCTAAGTCAACGAATAATAACTAGAGGTTTTCGAAAATCGTAAAATTGCTAATATCTCTCATATTTTTCGCAAAGTAGCAGTTTTATTATGCTTCTCATTGCGGCAGTTGTTTTCGTTAACCGTAATAAGCTAATATATA
>NW_013890988.1:0-377 GCF_000517525.1 Limulus polyphemus
ATCTTCTTCCCTATGAATCACATCTATTTAATCACCACCCAACTTCTTCCCTATGAATTACCTGTGTATAATCACTACCCAACTTTTTTCCTGTAAATTTCCTCTGTTTAATTACCACCCTTCTTCCCTATGAATTACCTGTGTTTAATCACCACCCAACTTCTTCCCTATGAATTACCTGTGTTTAATCACCACCTTTCATCCCTATGAATTACCTGTGTTTAATCACCACCCAACTTCTTCCTTGTAAATTACCTGTGTTTAATTACCACCCTTCTTCCCTATGAATTATCATTGTGTTTAATCACCACCCAACTATTTCCCTGTGAATTACCTGTGTTTAATCACCACCCAACTTCTTGCCTATGAATTACCTG
>NW_013890989.1:0-272 GCF_000517525.1 Limulus polyphemus
CTAAAAATCCACAAGATTTAACGAAACTGTTTACTGTCAATAAGAAGACAAAATATTTAACGATATTGTGTACTATCAATAACAAGCCATAAGATTTAACAATACTGTGTACTATCACTAACAAGCCACAAGATTTAACGATACTGTGTACTGTCAGTAAAAAGACACAATTTTTAACAATGCTGTTTACTGTCAAAAAGAAGACACATGATTTAACGATACTGTGTACTATCAATAACAAGCCAGAAGATTTAACTATACTGTGTACTATC
>NW_013890990.1:0-272 GCF_000517525.1 Limulus polyphemus
ATCTTTACTAGTTATGTTGGCAGTGGATAATCTTTACTAGTTACGTTGGCTGTGGATAATCTTCACTAGTTACGTTGGCTGTGGGTAATCTTTACTAGTTACGTTGGCAGTGGATAATCTTTACTAGTTACGTTGGCAGTGGATAATCTTTACTAGTTACGTTGGCAGTGGATAATCTTTACTAGTTACGTTGGCAGTGGATAATCTTCACTAGTTACGTTGGCTGTGGATAATCTTCACTAGTTACGTTGGCTGTGGATAATCTTTACTAG
>NW_013890991.1:0-272 GCF_000517525.1 Limulus polyphemus
GTATGCCAATGGAACTCAGAATAAAGAAGATAAACACCCACCCATCCCATGTACAGTATGCCAATGGAACTCAGAATAAAGAAGATAAACACCCACCCACCCCATGTACAGTATGCCAATGGAACTCAGAATAAAGAAGATAAACAAAGCCTGTAAGCTGGTATTTCTGTAAACCACCATACTGGACTAAAACAGCTGATATTTCTGTAAACCACCATACTGGACTAGAACAGCTTGTATTTCTGTAAACCACCATAATGGACTAGATCAGC
>NW_013890992.1:0-287 GCF_000517525.1 Limulus polyphemus
AAGAATACACTAGATTTAACGATACTCTGTATTGTCAATAAGAAGACACAAGATTTAACTATACTGTGTACTGTCCATAAGAAGACACAAGATTTATCAATACTGTGTACTGTCAATAAGAAGACACAAGATTTAACTATACTGTGTACTGTCCATAAGAAGACACAAGATTTATCAATACTGTGTACTGTCAATAAGAAGACACAAGATTTAACGATATTGTGTACCGTCAATAAGAAGACACAAGATTTAACGATACCGTGTACTGTCCAATAAAAAGACCCAAG
>NW_013890993.1:0-284 GCF_000517525.1 Limulus polyphemus
GGCGTTGGCCCGCCTATCAGCTCTAGGGCATGCGCCACCCTCTTCCGTAGTCGTATCTACCCAAGCAGTAGCCATAACTACTTAATTCTAACTTATTTCTAACTTATACTACTTCGGCCGATTTTCTTACTTTTTTCCTATCTTTCTTTATTCTAACTAACCTTTTGTTAGCTACTCCAAAAATACCCCGAGACTGCGCCAGCTGTAACTGGTTAGTGCTCAGGTGAGCTTAATTGTTGGAGTTTCAATTAAAACCAACCTGTACACCAAATTTCTTTGTTGGA
>NW_013890994.1:0-269 GCF_000517525.1 Limulus polyphemus
GTCCTAAGATTGATCCCTGAGGTACCCCACTTGTGACATTAATCCAGTGTGACTGAACTCCATTTATAACAACCATCTATTTTCTTTCCATCCAGCCAATCTTCTATCCAATTTGATAACTTATCCCCCACACCTATAGAGATATTATTTTTACAGCCTTTTATGCGGCACCTTGTCAAATGCTTTCTGAAAATCCAGATACACCAAATCTGCACCCTTACCCTCATCTACATAAGCAGTAACCTTTTCAAAGAATGTCAAAAGATTCA
>NW_013890995.1:0-273 GCF_000517525.1 Limulus polyphemus
GTGTAGAGGACTGTAGGTGATGGTGTACACAACTTTAGATGAAGATGTAGAGGAGTGTAGCAGGTGGTGTACACAACTTTAGGTGAAGGTGTAGAGGAGTGTAGGTGATGATGTACATAACTTTAGGTGAAGGTGTAGAAGACTGTAAGTGATGATGTACATAACTTTAGGTGAAGGTGTAGAGGAGTGTAGCAGGTGGTGTACACAACTTTAGGTGAAGGTGTAGAAGAGTGTAGGTGATGGTGTACACAACTTTAGGTGAAGGTGTAGAAG
>NW_013890996.1:0-271 GCF_000517525.1 Limulus polyphemus
CAAGACAAAAATATCTATCTGTTTTATTTAAAGGTCTGGCCAAGTGTTGTTCTTGTTAGTCATAGTTCCCCAAGGACAGACGTATTCTCTTTCAATTGCAGTTTCATAGATCCTGAAGAAACTGTCAGGCAAGGAAATTAAATTACGATATTTCCAGTAATGAATACCGATAATTACGCACCTTTCCAACTAGGAGACCCTTGCTCGTGAATATTGTTTTGTTATGGTGGTAAATCACATGACCAGTCTATTTTAATATCCGTTTTATCGA
>NW_013890997.1:0-306 GCF_000517525.1 Limulus polyphemus
GTCATATATATATCCACATTCTTTACTTATATATTAATTCACTAATATATGTCATATATATATAAGTAAAGAATGTGGTAATTCACTAATATATGTCATACATATATAAGTAAAGAATGTGGTAATTCATTAATATATGTCATATATATTTATAAGTAAAGAATGTGGTAATTCACTAATATATGTCATACATATATATATATAAGTAAAGAATGTGGTAATTCACTAATATATGTCATACATATATATAAGTAAAGAATGTGGTAATTCACTAATATATGTCATATATATATATAAGTAAAGAAT
>NW_013890998.1:0-271 GCF_000517525.1 Limulus polyphemus
TTCCATTAGTTTTAATTATGACATGCTTTGTACTAGAAAAACTGGGAAGAAGAGTTGAATGTTTCGTTGTTGTTTAGCGACCTCTCTCGTAAGAATACAAGGAAATATAAATTAGGCGTTTCGTTTTGAACAGTATTCACTTACGCTTCACAGACAACAGTTTCCTTCCTTTAGTTTTAATTATGACATGCTTTGTACTAGAAAAACTGGGAAGAAAAGTTAAATGTTTCGTTGTTGTTTAGCGAGCTCTCTCGTAAGAATACAAGGAAAT
>NW_013890999.1:0-272 GCF_000517525.1 Limulus polyphemus
GCAGCAACTACAGGAAAGTCAGCAGCAACTACAGGAAAGTCAACAACAGTGGCAACTAGAACAAGAAAGGAAACAGGAAGAAAGTATCCAACAGTTGCAGGAAAGTCAACAACAGTGGCAAGAAGTACAAATGGAAAACATCAGTAAATTTAAAAGCGAATTAGATACGTTAAAGAACGATTTGTTGTGTGTTACACAAGGAGGATACATTGACCATCGACTTAATCAGCCCCAGACAATGGCAAGCCCCTTACAGAGCCCGCAGCTAAACC
>NW_013891000.1:0-267 GCF_000517525.1 Limulus polyphemus
TACATCTGGATTCAAGGGCAGAAAAGGTCAGCTTTCAGAG
Organism: Limulus polyphemus; assembly: GCF_000517525.1. Taxonomy (NCBI): domain Eukaryota; kingdom Metazoa; phylum Arthropoda; class Merostomata; order Xiphosura; family Limulidae; genus Limulus; species Limulus polyphemus. The sequence goes on from NW_013891000.1 coordinate 41, forward strand.
AGGTTTGAGGGACTTTGCTGGCACTGTAATAAACCTGGGCACAAGAGAGCTCAATGCTGGAAACTTCAACACAGGGGAGGTGCCACAGCAGGAAAGGCTGGTATCCAGAAAGGTTGTTGGAACTGTGGAAGGCACGGACATTTGAGGAGCCAGTGTAGGAAGAATATTACCAACAAGTCGGCATCAAGGAGACCAGTAGTGGTTGGTGTTGAGCGACGCCCATCTAA
>NW_013891001.1:0-272 GCF_000517525.1 Limulus polyphemus
CCCACGGCTGTAAGGGCAAGCATGTTTGGTGTGACGGGGATACGATACCCGTGGTAGGCAGAGCACAGATAGCCCATTGTGTAGCTTCGTGCGTAATTACAAACAAACAAAATAACAAATGAAAAATACAATAATATAAAACAATAGCTCTATATAATTCACCTTTCAATAAATCAGATTCTCACATTCCATTACTCAGATGGGCCTACAACAGTGGTCGGCAACCTATGACCCGCGAGTCACTAAGTGACCCGCGACAATAATTTGGCTGA
>NW_013891002.1:0-298 GCF_000517525.1 Limulus polyphemus
TAGACTTCTGACTGATTCTGGGTTCCGTATCTGAGTTCCAGAGCCTCTACCAGTGCTCTATAGTTGTGTCTGTCGGCTGCTGTCAACTGTCCAAGTATTTCCAGCGGTTGTCCCTTCAAGCTCATTGCCAGATATACAGCTTTCTGCTCCTCTGTCCATCCATTCATCCCTGCCAATAGCTCAAACTGTGCTCTATATGCGTCCCACGGTGTCTTCCCATCGAATTCCTGTGGCTTCCTTCGCACTGGATCACTCCTATTACTGACATTCATATCTGGGATGTGACTTCTAATGGGAC
>NW_013891003.1:0-272 GCF_000517525.1 Limulus polyphemus
ACTAGAAGTGCACATACTCTTAAAGACAGTTGGTACATATCTAATAGACTCTAACACTAGAAGTGCACCCATTCTTAAAGACAGTTGGTACATATCTAATAGACTCTAACACTAGAAGTGCACCCATTCTTAAAGACAGTTGGTACATATCTAATAGACTCTAACACTAGAAGTGCACCTATTATTAAAGACAGTTGGTACATATCCAATATACTCTAACACTAGAAGTGCACCCATTCTTAAAGACAGTTGGTACATATCTAATATACTCT
>NW_013891004.1:0-413 GCF_000517525.1 Limulus polyphemus
CCTTCCACGAGCTAGATACCACCACCTGCTTACCCAAACCTATAAATATCCACCAACAGTAATCACAATTCACACAACATTCAGCCTTGATAATGGATGCAGAATGCATTCGAAACGCGTTGGCCAACTCATCAGTAGCTACAACTTTTACCCATTGTTCTAACAACGTTAAGACGGCTTATCGACTTCTTGAGAAGAATTCTAAGAAAAAAGTAAACCTACAGACATCGGTCTTGTTTAACAAAATCTGTATATATATATATTGTTACGTCTTCTGTTCGTTTGTTAATTTTCCGTAAAAATTCTTTCCGAAGAAACTTTAGCGATACAAGTCCTTTCTTAAATAAAACTAGTTTATTCTTTCTCAATACAACTTTGCAATACACTTAATTTCCACAGTCACGCTATAACTT
>NW_013891005.1:0-272 GCF_000517525.1 Limulus polyphemus
TAATAACATTATTACTCTATATAGCCTTTATTCCAGCCTAATAACATTATTACTCTATATAGCCTTTATTCTAGCCTAATAACATTATTACTCTAATGTATATAGCCTTTATTCTAGCCTAATAACATTATTACTCTATATAGCCTTTATTCCAGCCTAATAACATTATTACTCTATATAGCTTTTATTCCAGCCTAATAACATTATTACTCTATATAGCTTTTATTCCAGCCTAATAAGATTATTACTCTAATGTATATAGCCTTTATTCT
>NW_013891006.1:0-357 GCF_000517525.1 Limulus polyphemus
CCCGCGACCCTCAGATTGTGAGTCGAGCGCCCTAACCACCTGGACATGCCGGTGGAGTAAACTAAGCAGTACGATAGTAAAAGCATTAGAATTTGTTTAGGTTTTATCAGTGTCTCAGCGGTGAGCTCTTAAAACTTATAATACTAACATTCAGGGTTCGATCCTCGCAGTGGACGCAGTACAGATGATACATATCGTAACTTCGTGTTAAAAACAAAAACAAGTCTCCAGTTGAACAAAATTTCTGACAAGCTATGATATATATATTTTTTCTCCATCCAGTTGTAATTGCCTGTTTTGACACCATTATTGCTAGTGTTTTTGTTTAACTGGCCGGGCCCTGCTTCAAGAAAGGAA
>NW_013891007.1:0-268 GCF_000517525.1 Limulus polyphemus
TCTTTTATGTACATCTAAATAACCGTAAAGTATAGAAATATATCTCAAAAGTTTTATTTTTTTATATATGGCGCTATTTCTTGATTAAATACATTTTTCTGCTGTAAAGAGTTTTAATCGTTTTTGGTAAGTAACATACTTATATTAATTTTAATGTATATTTCCGTCTATTGTCTAATTTGTGTTTCTTAATGATCTGAACAAGATTTATTGTACTCTATACTAACTATTGTGGTAATGTGTTTTATCGTTGGGTGAGAAAAGAGGT
>NW_013891008.1:0-270 GCF_000517525.1 Limulus polyphemus
CTGCCGTGGCATCTTCCCTGTGTTGAAGTTGCCAGCATTGATCTCTCTTGGGCCCAGGTTTGTTACAGTACCAGCAAAGTCCCTCAAACTTCTCCAAAAGCTGCCTTCTTCTGGCCTTGAATCCTGATGACTGTACCAACCTTGTACCTCTGTGCTGGACTTAATGTAGGATTCAAATTCAAAAGCTCTGGCCATTGCATCCTGCATAGTAGAGGGGTGTGCTTGGTTTACTTGTATCTTCGGTTGTGGACTTTCCAAGGCATCTACAAA
>NW_013891009.1:0-622 GCF_000517525.1 Limulus polyphemus
TTGAATATTGTGTCTTCTTATTGACAGTACACAGTTTTGTTAAATCTTGTGTCTTCTTATTGACAGTACACAGTATTGTTAAATCTTGTGTCTTCTTATTGAAAGTACACAGTATCGTTAAATCTTGTGTCTTCTTATTGACAGTACAAAGTATCGTTAAATCTTGTGTCTTCTTATTGACAGTACACAGTATCGTTAAATCTTGTGTCTTTTTATGGATAGTACACAGTATTGCTAAATCGTGTGTCTTCTTATTGAGAGTGCACGATTTAACGATACTTAAGAAGACACAAATACTGTGTACTGTCAACGTTAAATCTTCTGTCTTCTTATTGACAGGACACATTATTGTTAAATCTTGTGTCTTTTTATTGACAGTACACAGTATCGTTAAATCTTTTGTCTTCTTATTGACAGTACACAGTATCGTTAAATCTTTGTTCTTTTCATATATAGTACACACAGTATTCCTAAATCGTGTGTCTTCTTATTGAGAGTACACAGTATTGTTAAATCTTGTGTCTTCTTATTGACAGTACACAGTATAGTTAAATCTTGTGTCTTCTTAATGAAAGTACACATTATCGTTAAATCTTGTGTTTTCTTACTGACAGTACACATT
>NW_013891010.1:0-272 GCF_000517525.1 Limulus polyphemus
AAGGATAAAAGAACATCCCTATGGAAGCCCAATGCTTGTAGAAGCAGTGGAAGACACATCCAGGCCAGCGGATTTGAAGATTGGAAGGTCACTTGTAGCAGGTCGTCAAGTAGTACCTATAACAGTGGCCAATTTCTCTGAATATGAGCAGACACTTAAGGAAGGGGCATTGTTGGGTGTATGCCAGGAGTTAGCGCCAGTCAATGTTAAAGCAAGGAATGCAACTGTGAAGAAGGACATACACTTCCAGAATATTTGACTGACCTCTATAA
>NW_013891011.1:0-330 GCF_000517525.1 Limulus polyphemus
TTAAAATAACTGAATATTGTTCCTTAAACCAAGTTACATTATATACAATGTCGTGTGTACTACAAATACAAGCTAAAAATAACTGAACCTTGTTCCATAAACCAAGTTACATTATATACAGTGTCGTGTGTACTACATATACAAGGTAAAAATATATGAATATTGTTCCATAAACCAAGTTACATTATATACAGTGTCGTGTGTACTACATATACAAGGTAAAAATAAATGAATATTGTTCCATAAACCAAGTTACATTATATACAGTGTCGAAATACAAAGTAAAATAACTGAACATTGTTCCATAAACCAAGTTACATTATATACAGT
>NW_013891012.1:0-268 GCF_000517525.1 Limulus polyphemus
TACAACAACTCCACGAACACCTAGGTGTAAATCTAATTACCGAATTTGTAACCAACATACTCGTCTTTACGCATTATTTGGTACAACAACTCCACGAACACCTAGGTGTAACTCTAATTACCGAATTTATAACCACCATACTTATCTTTAGCCTTACTTTGTACAACTAATCCATAAACACCTAGGTGTAACTCTAGTTACCGAATTTATAACTACCATACTCGTCTTTAGCCTTACATGGTACAACTACTCCATGAACACTTAGGTG
>NW_013891013.1:0-294 GCF_000517525.1 Limulus polyphemus
AGAATGGGTATAAATAACAATAGAGATTAGCTAACACAATAAAGGAGAATGGGTATAACTAACAATAGAGATTAGCTAACACAATATAGTAGAATGGGTATAACTAACAATAGAGATTAGCTAACACAATAAAGGAGAATGGGTATAACTAACAATAAAGATTAGCTAACACAATATAGTAGAATGGGTATAACTAACAATAGAGATTAACTAACACAATAAAGGAGAATGGGTATAACCAACAATAGAGATTAGCTAGCACAATAAAGGAGAATGGGTATAACTAACAATAAA
>NW_013891014.1:0-270 GCF_000517525.1 Limulus polyphemus
ATCAGTGGGAAGTGTGACTGATCTTAACAGTATCAGTGGGAAGTGTGACTGATCTTAACAGTATCAGTGTGACGTGTGACTGATCTTTACAGCATCAGTGTGACGTGTGATTGATCTTTACAGTATCAGTGTGATGTGTAATTGATCTTTACAGTATCAGTGTGACGTGTGACTCATCTTTACAGTACCAGTGTGACGTGTGACTGATCTTTACAGTATCGGTGTGACGTGTGACTGATCTTTACAGTATCGGTGTGATGTGTGCTGATA
>NW_013891015.1:0-994 GCF_000517525.1 Limulus polyphemus
AAGGTTTTGCGTTTTGAACCAGTACGTCGTTCCATTTGGACGGATCATCTGCAAATTTTGTATGAACGTTCGTTGCATACTTGCGTATTTTCATGCAAAATTCTAGCCTTCTATTTTCATTTTTGCGACTTTTGTGGTCGTTTTATGTTACTATTTTATTGGCTTTTCTGAAAGCGTATGTGTACATCAGTGAAGCTTTTGGTTACTGATTGTTTTTCGATTTCTTGTTACCAAATCATCAATTTAGGACCCTCTACGCAACGTTAAAGTGTACCTACATACCGAATTTGGTGAAGTAAACTCTGCATATTACCCTTCCTACTGTTTGTATTCGTTCCATAACTCCTTTTGGTACAAAACGCAAAAACGAAGTACTTCCATTTGGAGATGATCCGTCCAAATTTTGTATGAACGTTCGTTGCAGTAACATAAAACGACCACAAAGTCGCAAAATGATAATAGAAGGCTAGAATTTTGCATAGTTTTCGATTTCTTGTTACCAGAGGGTCCTAAATTGATGTTTGGTATGTAGGTACACTTTAACTTTGCGTAGTTATATGCAGAGTTTTACCTTCCTACTGTTTGTTTTAAAGGAGTTATGGAAGGTTTTGCGTTTTGTACCAGTCATACAAAATTTGGAGATTACGCAACTATGCAACGAACGTTCTAGAATTTTGCATGTAAATGATAATAGAAGGTGATCCGTCCAAATGGAACGACGTACTGGTACAAAACGCAAAACCTTCCATAACTCCTTTAAAACAAACAGTAGGAAGGTAAAACTCTGCATATTAGTACGCAACGTTAAAGTGTACCTACATACCAAATTTGGTGAAGAATCATCAATTTAGGACCCTCTGGTAACAAGAAATCGAAAAACAATCAGTAACCAAAAGCTTCACTGCAGTACACATACGCTTTCAGAAAAGCCAATAAAAGAGTAACATAAAACGACCACAAAAGTCGCAACTCTCCAAAATTTGTATGAACGTTC
>NW_013891016.1:0-272 GCF_000517525.1 Limulus polyphemus
TTTTAAAAATATTTGCCAACATCCCTAGTTTCAAGTTAACAGTAATGTTCTACTTTTTAAATATTTGTCATCATCTGTAGTTTCAACTTAACATTAATATTCTACTTTTTAAATATTTGCCAACATCCGTAGTTTCAAGTTAACAGTAATATTCTACTTTTTAAAATATTTGCCAACATCCCTAGTTTCAAGTTAACAGTAATGTTCTACTTTTTAAATATTTGTCATCATACGTAGTTTCAATTTAACAGTAATATTCTACTTTTTAAATA
>NW_013891017.1:0-494 GCF_000517525.1 Limulus polyphemus
TTTTCTATAGTGACAGTCTCTACACTGTCGTGAGTTACGTAGTTTATTGTTGTGTAATTATTGTGCTGTTTCCCATAGTGACAGTCTCTACACCGTCGTGAGTTACGTAGTTTATTGTTGTGTAATTATTGTGTTGTTTTCTACAGTAACTGTCTCTACACCGTCATGAGTTACGTAGTTTATTGTTGTGTAATTATTGTGTTGTTTTCTATAGTGACAGTTTCTACACCGTCATGAGTTACGTAGTTTATTGTTGTGTAATTATTGTGTTGATTGTTGTGTAATTATTGTGTTGTTTTCTATAGTGACAGTCTCTACACTGTCATGAGTTACGTAGTTTATTGTTGTGTAATTATTGTGATGTTTTCTACAGTGACTGTTTCTACACCGTCGTGAGTTACGTAGTTTATTGTTGTGTAATTATTGTTGTTGTTTTCTACAGTGATAATCTACAATGACCATTTATATTGTTACTATAAGATAATAAGTGTATT
>NW_013891018.1:0-272 GCF_000517525.1 Limulus polyphemus
TAGTTTTAACAATGTTGTGTACTGTCAATAAGAAGACACAAGATTTAACGATACTGTGTACTATCACTAACAAGCCAAAAGATTTAACGATACTATGTACTGTCAATAAGAAGACACGAGATTTAACAATACTGTATACTATCACTAACAAGCCACAAGATTTAACGATACTGTGTACTCTCAATAAAAAGACACAAGTTTTAACAATGCTGTGTACTGTCAATAAGAAGACACAAGATTTAACGATACTGTGTACTATCAATAACAAGCCA
>NW_013891019.1:0-272 GCF_000517525.1 Limulus polyphemus
TTTATCTGTGAGTGTGTTATTTTTAATAAGACTTTTAACGGTGTGTGTATATAATATTGTTGTAACTGAAGAAACAATATCCTTTATCTGTGAGTGTGTTATTTTTAATAAGACTTTTAACGGTGTGTGTATATAATATTGTTGTAACTGAAGAAACAATATCCTTCATCTGTGAGTGTGTTATTCTTAATAAGACTTTTAACAGTGTGTGTATATAATATTGTTGTAACTGAAGAAACAATATCCTTTATCTGTGAGTGTGTTATTCTTAA
>NW_013891020.1:0-272 GCF_000517525.1 Limulus polyphemus
AATACTTTGTAGATAAATGTGGTGTTATATTGTAGATAGTTTGTAGATAAATGTGGTGTTATATTGTAGATACTTTGTAGATAAATGTGGTTATAAATGTGGTTTTATATTGTAGATAGTTTGTAGATAAATGTGGTGTTATATTGTAGATACTTTGTAGATAAATGTGGTTTTATATTGTAGATAGTTTGTAGATAAATGTGGTGTTATATTGTAGATACTTTGTAGATAAATGTGGTGTTATATTGTAGATAGTTTGTAGATAAATGTGG
>NW_013891021.1:0-272 GCF_000517525.1 Limulus polyphemus
AATAGACATTACAACAGCTGGTATGTTGTGAAAGCAGTACGAAGTGTGAACCTAGACTAGACATTACAACAGCTGGCATGCTGTGCAACAAATACCAAGTGTGAACCTAGACTAGACATTACAACAGCTGGTATGTTGTGAAAGCAATACGAAGTGTGAACCTAGAATAGACATTACAACAGCTGGCATGCTGTGCCACAAATACCAAGTGTGAACCTAGACTAGACATTACAACAGCTGGTATGCTGTGCCACAAATACCAAGTGTGAACC
>NW_013891022.1:0-272 GCF_000517525.1 Limulus polyphemus
AAATTCGGCGCTCAGTTTCTTTCCAAGCAGCAAATGACTCACGATGACTGTCACTATTTTCATGGGCATTTAACTTTTCAGTTTTTGTTTCCACTTAGAGAATCCACCCTGTGTTTTGAAAGCAGACCGACTATCGAATGTCATACATGTAGATGAAAAAAGAATACAACAAAAGCAGTATGCTGCTTTATGTAGAGGTGAATACACCAACCAGGAACAATTGACCTCTTGTCCATTCGGAAGACGTCGTTTGAACCAAAATGCAGTCATAT
>NW_013891023.1:0-270 GCF_000517525.1 Limulus polyphemus
ATGTACTATCAATAAGAAGACACAAGATTTAACAATACTGTGTACTGTCAATAAGAAGACACAAGATTTAACTATTCTGTGTACTGTCAATAAGAAGACACCAGATTTAACGAAACAGTGTACTATCAATAAGAAGACACAAGATTTAACAATACTGTGTACTGTCAATAAGAAGACACAAAATTTAATAATACTGTGTACTGTCAATAAGAAGAATAACAAGATTTAAGAATACTGTGTACTATCATTAAGAAGACACAAGATTAACAA
>NW_013891024.1:0-272 GCF_000517525.1 Limulus polyphemus
GTTTAACTAGAGTTACACCCAGGTGTTCGTGGAGTTGTTGTACCAAATAACGCAAAAGATGAGTATGTTGGCTACAAATTCGGTAACTAGAGTTACACCTAGGTGTTCGTGGAGTTGTTGTACCAAATAATGCTAACGATGAGTATGTTGGTTACATATTCGATAACTAGAGTTACACCGAGCTGTTCGTGGAGTTGTTGTACCAAATAACGCTAAAGATGAGTATGTGTTACACATTCAGTAACTAGAGTTACACTTAGGTGTTGATGGAG
>NW_013891025.1:0-272 GCF_000517525.1 Limulus polyphemus
CTATACCCTTTGGTTTTTGGTGAAAATATGAATTTTTTAGGAAAATGGAAAAAAGTGTTTTTTTGACGCAAAATTAATAGAAAAATACCCGACAGTGCTTATTTCGTCGGAAAACACAAAATTGAAACATTATAGCATTGACGAAAAACATTATCTCACTATAAATGCTAAAAAATGTACTTTCGCTAACCCAGAATAAAAACAATCCAAAAGGTGGAGTTCATATGATAAGACGACTATATGGTCTTCTATAGTTGGAATTTTGTTTGAAC
>NW_013891026.1:0-419 GCF_000517525.1 Limulus polyphemus
GCTATGAGATAGAAAGGTCATGTTAGACACTCTGGAACTCAAGCTATGAGATAGAAAGGTAATGTTTGAAACTCTACAACTCAAGCTATGAGATAGAAAGGTAATGTTTGAAACTCTACAACTCAAGCTATGAGATAGAAAGGTAATGTTAGAAACTCTACAACTCAAGCTATGAGATAGAAAGGTAATGTTAGGAACTCTACAACTCAAGCTATGAGATATAAAGGTAATGTTAGGAACTCTACAACTCAAGCTATGAGATATAAAGGTAATTGTTAGAAACTCTACAACTCAAGCTATGAGATAGAAAGGTAATGTTAGAAACTCTACAACTCAAGCTATGAGATAGAAAGGTAATGTTAGAAACTCTACAACTCAAGCTATGAGATAGAAAGGTAATGTTTGAAACTCTACAACTC
>NW_013891027.1:0-272 GCF_000517525.1 Limulus polyphemus
AAAACTTTTGATTAAACATTCACATCGATATATTTATGGTAAATAAAAATTTCTGTTTAAACATTCACATCGATATATATATATATGGTAAATAAAAACTTTTGATTAAACATTCACAACGATATACATATACATCGTAAATAAAAACATCTGATTAAACATTTACAACGATATATATATATATGATAAATAAAAACTTCTGATTATACATTCACAACGTTATACATATACATGGTAAATAAAAACTTATGATTAAACATTTACAAAGATAT
>NW_013891028.1:0-269 GCF_000517525.1 Limulus polyphemus
CAACCCTAAAAACCAAAGGCTATAGCCCATTGTTTTTACCCTAAATTTTAGAAAAAAAATAGATTTTCTTCATATTTCAACAAAAAGATGCCCTTGATGTAAGACTTTCAAAATAGAGATCCTTTTATCAAAATCTCCAATAGTTATTTCATAATCTCTTATCAAAGTTTCGGATAGTGTCGATTTTATTGTTGTTGTTTTTTTGTCTTCAATTATATTATAAACAAAGAAGAGCTTTAAGAATAACATCATTCAAACAAAAGTCCAAC
>NW_013891029.1:0-289 GCF_000517525.1 Limulus polyphemus
TAAATGATACGATAAACCTAATAATAGTATCCCAATTTGGCACTTTGATTCTTCTAATTAAATGATAAGATAAACCTAATAATAGTATCTCAATTTGGAACTTTGACTCTTCTGATTAAATGATACGATAAACCTAATAATAGTATCCCAATTTGGCACTTTGATTCTTATAATTAAATGATAAGATAAACCTAATAATAGTATCTCAATTTGGAACTTTGACTCTTCTGATTAAATGATACGATAAACCTAATAATAGTATCCCAGTTTGGCACTTTGACTCTTCTAA
>NW_013891030.1:0-272 GCF_000517525.1 Limulus polyphemus
AGTCAGAAGTCTTCTGCATATATATTCATTTAATTAACCTATCTATTTTGTTCAATGCTAAGATAAGGTGACGTGGATTATTATTGTTATCTACAGTAGTCAGAAGTCTTCTGCATATATATATTCATTTAATTAACCTATCTATTTTGTTCAATGCTAAGATAAGGTGACGTGGATTATTATTGTTATCTACAGTAGTCAGAAGTCTTCTGCATATATATTCATTTAATTAACCTATCTATTTTGTTCAATGCTAAGATAAGGTACGATGG
>NW_013891031.1:0-458 GCF_000517525.1 Limulus polyphemus
AAAATGTGATAACCAAATGTGAAAATTAGTAATTTTCTAACTAAAAACAAAAGCCAAATTTCACAGGTGAACTAGATCATTGGTTCTCATACTGGGGGACACGCTCCCCAAACGAATGTGCGCGGACGTTTTTTCAAGGGCTAGCTATACATAATTTCTAAATAGAATTCAGAATTGCTGCAAGTGCTTAACTCTGAAATAACATTACAACTTCTTTTCAGTATCATTAACAAACCATGTTATTTATGTAAGTAGACATTATCCACTTCTTATATAGAGAGTGAAGTAACTTACACTACGAGCTTAATACGAAGTTCGAGTAATTGACACGTGGTCTATTTTTACTAATTAAACATATTATTTTGTTATAATTTTATTCTTTGGTATCTCTAATTATGTTTGTTGTTTTTTTATACAGAGGTTTAGCTGGTTTTTGTTCAACTGTTCTCTATCAGTTA
>NW_013891032.1:0-271 GCF_000517525.1 Limulus polyphemus
GAGAAGGCAAAAGTCCGAGAACATAATGGGGTTTTATGTGGGATTAAGAAGGCAAAAATCTGAGAACATAATGGGATTTTATGTGGCATTAAGAAGGCAAAAGTCCGAGAACATAATGGGGTTTTATGCGGGATTAAGAAGGCAAAAGTCCGAGAACATAATGGGGTTTTATGTGCCATTAAGAAGGCAAAAGTCCGAGAATATATATGGGGTTTTATGTGGGATTAAGAAGGCAAAAGTCCGAGAATATAATGGGGTTTTATGTGGGATT
>NW_013891033.1:0-270 GCF_000517525.1 Limulus polyphemus
CATAGAATGTAGCTAGTTCTGGAATAAAATGATAACAAATTAACACCAACTTTCATAGAATGTAGCTAGTTGTAGAATAAAATGATAACAAATTAACACCAACATTCATAGAATGTAGCTAGTTGTAGAATAAAATGATAACAAATTAACACCAACATTCATAGAATGTAGCTAGTTGTAGAATAAAATGATAACAAATTAACACCAACTTTCATAGAATGTAGCTAGTTGTAGAATAAAATGATAACAAATTAACACCAACTTTCATAG
>NW_013891034.1:0-272 GCF_000517525.1 Limulus polyphemus
CGAAAACAAAAGAAATATATATCCAAACATTGATATTTCCAACCTGAAAACAGCACTTTACATGATATATAAGCTTAGAGGTCATAAAGTTGTTAAGTTTTAAAATAATACCCGTCAAACATTTTATTGTTGTTGTTTAGTTTTAAAATAATACCCGTCAAACATTTTAATGTTGCTTCTTAGTTTCAAAATAATACCCGTCAAACATTTTATTGCTGTTGTTTAGTTTTAAAATAATACTCGTCAAACATTTTATTGTTGTTGTTGTTTAG
>NW_013891035.1:0-289 GCF_000517525.1 Limulus polyphemus
AGTGTTAAGTTTGATCATTAACATTCAACTTCCTTCACACATAACAGTGTTAAGTTTGATCAGCTAACATTCAACCTCCTTCACACATAACAGTGTTAAGTTTGATCAGCTAACATTCAACCTCCTTCACACATAACAGTGTTAAGTTTGATCAGCCGACATTCAACCTCCTTCACACATTACAGTGTTAAGTTTGATCAGCTAACATTCAACTTCCTTCACATATAACAGTGTTAAGTTTGATCAGCCGACATTCAACCTCCTTCACACATAACAGTGTTAAGTTTGA
>NW_013891036.1:0-273 GCF_000517525.1 Limulus polyphemus
ATAGGACCTGCGATGGTTTTATTGTTAACATAGGCCTACGATGGTTTTATTGTTAACATAGGCCTACGATGGTTTTATAGTCTTCAAAGTTTTACATGTTCTACAGTAATTCCTGTACGCTGAATCCGAAAATGATATGTGTTTATTTTTCAACACGTACAGATTTATCACAAAACGTCATAACTCAATACATAAAAGAAAGACCATAACACCTAGTTTTGAGACTAACAGACGTAGATTTCACACACACACACACACAAAATGAGGATGGAT
>NW_013891037.1:0-592 GCF_000517525.1 Limulus polyphemus
TGCATGGTGACTTTAGATTATAGATAAAGGAAGACAATTTGTTATTTACAAATCAAAGAGTGCATGGTGAGATTAAATTAGAGATAAAGGAAGATAATCTGTTATTTACAAATAAAAGAGTGCATGGTGACATTAGATTATAGATGAATGAAGATAATTTGTTATTAGCAAATCAAAGAGTTCATGGTCACATTAGATTATAGATGAAGGAAGATAATTTTTTATTTGCAAATCAAAGAGTGCCTGGTGACATTAGATAATAGGTGAAGGAGGATAATTTGTAATTTACAAATCAAAGAGTGCATGGTGACATTAAATTATAGGTGAAGGAAGATAATTTGCTATTTACAAATCAAAGAGTGTAACAATTCACTCTTTTATTTGTAAATAACAGATTACCTATCTTTATATATAATCTAATATCACTATGCTTCTTTATCTCTAATATAATTGATAATTTGTTAGTTATAAATCAAAGAGTACATGGTGATATTAGTTTATAGATGAAGGAAGAAAGTTTGTTAGTTACAATTTAAAGAGTGCATGGTGACATTAGATTATAGAATGAAGGAAGTTAATTTGTTATTTACAA
>NW_013891038.1:0-272 GCF_000517525.1 Limulus polyphemus
GACGAAACTTAAGCGACACAAGTCCTTTCTTAATAAAACTGGTTTATTCTTTCCGAATATAACTTTACCGATACACTCAACTTCAACAATCGCGCTAAACAAACGCTATAACAACGAACGTGCTCAATAATACTTCTGACTGCAGATCAAATACTCACTGTCTACACACACACATTACATTATTATTTCGTCACGTTGTCACCCTCTTTTATATACCAAACTACCCTATATCTAGTAAATACTAGAGCATTCGCCAAAGTACGGGATAGTTC
>NW_013891039.1:0-272 GCF_000517525.1 Limulus polyphemus
GTACAAGGAACCGTTAAATCTTGTGTCTTCTTATTGAGAGTACACAGTATTGTTAAATCTTGTGTCTTCCTATTGACAGTACACAGTATAGTTAAATCTTGTGTCTTCTTATTGACAGTACACAGTATCGTTAAATCTTATGTCTTCTTATTGACAGTACACAGTATCGTTAAATCTTGTTTCTTCTTATTGACAGTACACAGTATCGTTAAATCTTGTGTCTTCATATTGACAGTACACAGTATTGTTAAATCTTGTGTCTTCTTATTGAG
>NW_013891040.1:0-272 GCF_000517525.1 Limulus polyphemus
ATATATAAACCTCTAGTGGTTCAGCGTAAGTCAGTGGGCTTATAAAGCTAAAACTCGGGTTTCGATAACCGTAGACGGCACAGCACGAAGAGCCCATTATGTAGCTTTATGCTTAATCACAAAGAAACACACACACACACACTATATACTGAATGGTCACAAGTAAATAGACACCTAATTTTTCGTCATTTAACTGATTTATGCTAACTAATTTGTGTTCACAGAGCACTATATAAATGAAAATGGTCCGCACACTAATTATATTGTGCTAC
>NW_013891041.1:0-509 GCF_000517525.1 Limulus polyphemus
AATAAACTAGTGTCTTTATCAAGACAAGCTGGTACGTATACAAGGATAAACTAATGTCTTTATCAAGATGACTGGCAATCTTTATCAGAATGAACTGGTAGTTTACAAGGATGATCTAGTGTATCTATCAAGATGAGCTGGTACGTTTACAATAATAAACTAGTGTCTTTATCAAGATGAGCTGGTACGTTTACAAGAATAAACTAATGTCTTTATCAAAATGAGCTGGTACGTTTACAAGAATAAACTAGTGTCTTTATCAAGATAAGCTGGTACGTTTACAATAATAAACTAGTGTCTTTATCAAGATGAGCTGGTACGTTTACAATAATAAACTAGTGTCTTTATCAAGATGAGCTGGTACGTTTACAATAATAAACTAGTGTCTTTATCAAGATGAGCTGGTACGTTTACAAGAATAAACTAGTGTCTTTATCAAGATGAGCTGGTACGTTTACAAGAATAAACTAGTGTCTTTATCAAGATGAGCTGGTACGTTTACAAGAATA
>NW_013891042.1:0-272 GCF_000517525.1 Limulus polyphemus
ACTAGGAGTGATCCAGTACGAAGGAAGCCACAGGAATTCGATGGGAAGGCACCGTGGGAAGCATATAGAGCACAGTTTGAGTTACTGGCAGAGATGAACGGATGGACAGAGGAGCAGAAAGCTGTATATCTGGCAACGAGCTTGAAGGGACAACCACTGGAAATACTTGGACAGTTGACAGCAGCCGACAGACACAACTATAGAACACTGGTAGAGGCTCTGGAACTCAGGTACGGAACCCAAAACCAGTCAGAAGTCTACAGGGCCAGGTT
>NW_013891043.1:0-272 GCF_000517525.1 Limulus polyphemus
GTTCAACCTCTCTTTTAACACTCATCAGAATTTGGACTTTGTTGTTCCCAAATGTCATTTTATCGAAGTTAACTACAAACTTTCTCGATAGTAAGTAGTCCAACCCTAGTATGCATCGATCTTCAATGTCAGCCAAGTATACTTTGTGTTTGTCCTTCATGCCCATGAGCTCAATAGTTACCCACAATGGTTCCCACAACATTGCATAATGTACTGTCACAACACAGAGCTTCTGTATGGCTTCTGGTACTCCTTTGTGATCTAGCACCTTG
>NW_013891044.1:0-272 GCF_000517525.1 Limulus polyphemus
TACACAGTATTGTTATATCTTGTGTCTTCTTATTGAAAGTACACAGTATCGTTAAATCTTGTGTCTTCTTATTGACAGTACACAGTATCGTTAAATCTTGTGTCTTCTTATTGACAGTACACAGTATCGTTAAATCTTGTGTCTTCTTATTGACAGTACAGAGTATCGTTAAATCTTCTGTCTTCTTATTGACAGTATACAGTATCGTTAAATCTTATGTCTTCTGATTGACAGGACACATTATTCTTAAATCTTGTGTTTCTTACTGACAG
>NW_013891045.1:0-398 GCF_000517525.1 Limulus polyphemus
AACTATATTATACTCCGTGTGTCTGGTGTGATGTGTTGCACTATATTATACTCCGTGTGTTTGGTGTGTCTGGTGTGATGTGTTGCACTATATTATACTCCCTTGTGTATGGTGTGATGTGTTGCACTATATTATACTCCGTGTGTTTGGTGTGATGTGTTGCACCATATTATACTCCCTGTGTTTGGTGTGATGTGTTGCACCATATTATACTCCGTGTGTCTGGTGTGATGTGTTGCACTATATTATACTCCCTTGTGTATGGTGTGATGTGTTGCACATATTATACTCCGTGTGTTTGGTGTGTCTGGTGTGATGTGTTGCACTATATTATACTCCGTGTGTTTGGTGTGATGTGTTGCACATATTATACTCGTGTGTTTGGTGTGATGTGTTGC
>NW_013891046.1:0-310 GCF_000517525.1 Limulus polyphemus
GGCTAAAGATGAGTATGGTGATTATAAATTCTATAACTTGAGTTACACCTAGGTATTCGTGGAGTTGTTGTAAAAAAATAACGCTAAAGATGAGTATGGTGGTTACAAATTCGGTAACTAGAGTTACACCTAGGTGTTCGTGGAGTTGTTGTATCAAATAACGCTAAAGATGAGTATGGGGGTTACACATTCGGTGACTAGAGTTACATCTAGGTGTTCATGTAGTAGTTGTATCAAGTAAGGCTAAAGATGAGTATGGTGGTTATAAGTTCTAGATGTAACTCTAGTTTCCGGTGTTCATGGAGTAGTT
>NW_013891047.1:0-200 GCF_000517525.1 Limulus polyphemus
TAGTGGCTGGTAAGGTCTTTCATTATATATGGATACGGGCTGGTAGGTCTTTTATTATATATGGATAGTGGCTGGTAGGTCTTTTAATACAGATGGATAGTGGTTGGTAGGTATTTTAATACCGATGGATAATGGCTGGTACATCTTTTAAAAGAGATGGATAGTGGCTGGTAGGTCTTTTAATACAGATGGATAGTGGC
>NW_013891048.1:0-272 GCF_000517525.1 Limulus polyphemus
GTGTCTTCTTATTCACAGTACACAGTATCGTTAAATCTTGTGTCTTCTTATTGACAGTACACAGTGTTGTTAAATCTCTTGTATTCTTATTGACAGTACACAGTATTGTTAAATCTTGTGTCTTCTTATTGACATTACACAGTATAGTTAAATCTTGTGTCTTCTTATTGACATTACACAGTATCGTTAAATCTTGCGTCTTCTTATTGACAGTACACAGTATTATTAAATCTTGTGTCTTCTTATTGACAGTACATAGTATCGTAAAATCT
>NW_013891049.1:0-294 GCF_000517525.1 Limulus polyphemus
AACAATACTATATCTGATCGGTATCTCACCCTCTACTAGTTAATAAACACAATAATACTATATCTGACCGGTCTCTCACCCTCTATTAGTTAATAAACACAACAATACTAGATCTGACCGGTCTCTCACCCTCTACTAGTTAATAAACACTACAATACTATAACTGACCGGTCTCTCACCCTCTACTAGTTAATAAACACAATAATACTATATCTGATCGGTATCTCACCCTCTACTAGTTAATAAACACAACAATACCAGATCTCATCGGTCTCTCACCCTCTACTAGTTAAT
>NW_013891050.1:0-272 GCF_000517525.1 Limulus polyphemus
CGCCAAAGTCTTTTGGCATGCACCACTTTAGGCTTACCTCGCCGACCACATTTTATCAGGAAAGTCACGTCTGAGAGACGATCCACTATGTCATATGGGCCTTCCCATGGAGAAGACAACTTAGGAGACTTCCCTTTGGTCTTCCTGGGATTATACAACCATACCTTATCTCCAGGTACAAAGCAGACTTCAGTAGATCTCTTATCATAAGATAGCTTCATCGAATCAGCAGACGTTTTCAAGTTTGAACGCACTTGATGATGAATATCATC
>NW_013891051.1:0-587 GCF_000517525.1 Limulus polyphemus
TTATTGTTGAAAACACAATATTTTTACTGACAGTACACATTATCGTCGAATATTGTCTCTTCTTTTTGACAGTACACAGTATCGTTAAATCGTGTGTCTTCTTATGGATAGTACACAATGTTGTAAAATCGTGTGTCTTCTTATTGAGAGTGCACAGTATAATTAAATCTTGTGTCTTCTTATTGACAGTACACAGTATCGTTAAATCTTGTGTCTTCTTATTGACAGTACACAGTATCGTTAAAAATTGTGTCTTCTTATTGACAGTACACAGTATCGTTAAATCTTGTGTCTACTTATTGACAGTAAAGACACAAGATTTAACGATACTGTGCTTATTGACAGTACACAGTATCGTTAAATCTTGTGTCTTCTTATTGACAGTACACAGTATCGTTAAATCTTGTGTCTTCTTATTGACAGTACACAGTATCGTTAAATCTTGTACTTCTTATTGATAGTACACAGTATCGTTAAATCTTGTGTCTTCTTAATGACAGTACACAGTATCGTTAAATCTTGTGTCTTCTTATTGACAGTACACAGTATCGTTAAATCTTGTGCTTCTTATTGATAGTACACAGTAT
>NW_013891052.1:0-354 GCF_000517525.1 Limulus polyphemus
CAATGTAACATACAAGCCTGTATTTCTTCGTACTAGTGTGTATCTTATTGTTCTCCAGGTAACATGCACGCCTGTATTTCTTCGTACTAGTGTGTATTTTATTGTTCCCAATGTAACATACACGCCTGTATTTCTTCGTACTAGTGTGTATCTTATTGTTCTCCATGTAACACACACGCCTGTATTTCTTCGTTTTAGTGTGTATCTTATTGTTCTCAATGTAACATACACGCTTGTATTTCCTCCTACTAGTTTGTATCTTATTGTTATCGTTGGTACTAGTGTGTATCTTATTGTTCTCAATAAAACATACAAGCCTGTATTTCTTCGTACTAGTGTGTATCTTATTGTTCT
>NW_013891053.1:0-272 GCF_000517525.1 Limulus polyphemus
GTTAACGTGACTCTACAGTTGTTTACAGCAACTGTTATTGTATATTTATTACTGTGAGTTAACGTGACCCTACAGTTGTTTACAGCAACTGCTATTGTATATTGAGTACTGTGAGTTAACGTGACCCTACAGTTGTTTACAGCAACTGTTATTGTATGTTTATTACTGTGAGTTAACGTGATCCTACAGTTGTTTACAGCAACTGTTATTGTATATTTATTACTGTGAGTTAACGTGATCCTTCAGTTGTTTACAGCAACTGTTATTGTATA
>NW_013891054.1:0-272 GCF_000517525.1 Limulus polyphemus
CATACTAGTTCTCATTCCGATGATTTAACATACTAGTTCTCATTCTGATGATTTAACATACTAGTTCTCATTCGGATGATTTAACATACTAGTTCTCATTCTGATGATTTAATATACTAATTCTCATTCTGATGATTTAACATACTAGTTCTCATTCTGGTGACTAAACATACTAGTTCTCATTCTGGTGACTTAACATACTAGTTCTCATTCTGATGATTTAACATACTAGTTCTCATTCTGATGACTTAACATACTAGTTCTCATTCTGA
>NW_013891055.1:0-272 GCF_000517525.1 Limulus polyphemus
TAACTAAAAGAGAGAGCCAGATATTTGATAAGTATAACAGGTGACCAGATATTTGATAATTATAACAGTGGACTAGATATTTGATAGGTATAAAAGATAACCAGATATTTGATAGGTGTAACAGATGATTAGATATTTGATAACTAAAACAGAGGACAAGATATTTTATGAGTATAACAGATGACAAGATGTTTGATAACTAGAAAAGAGCGCCAGATATTTGATAAGTATAACAAATAACCAGATACTTGATAACTGTAAGAGGTGACCGG
>NW_013891056.1:0-272 GCF_000517525.1 Limulus polyphemus
GACAGTACACACTATTGTTAAATCTTGTGTCTTCTTATTGACAGTACACAGTATCGTTAAATCTTTTGTCTTCTTATTGACCGTACACAGTATCGTTAAATCTTGTGTCTTCTTATTGACAGTACACAGTATCGTTATATCTTGTGTCTTCTTATTGACGGTACACAGTATCGTAAATCTTGTGTCTTCTTATTGACAGTACACAGTATTGTTAAATCTTTTAACTTCTTATTGACAGTACACAGTATCGTTAAATCTTGTGTCTTCTTATT
>NW_013891057.1:0-272 GCF_000517525.1 Limulus polyphemus
TCGTTAAATCTTGTGTCTTCTTAT
Source organism: Limulus polyphemus (assembly GCF_000517525.1). Taxonomy (NCBI): domain Eukaryota; kingdom Metazoa; phylum Arthropoda; class Merostomata; order Xiphosura; family Limulidae; genus Limulus; species Limulus polyphemus. Next base: position 25 of record NW_013891057.1, read on the forward strand.
TGACAGTACACAGTTTCGTAAAATCTTGTGTCTTCTTATTGACAGGACATATTATTGTTAAATCTTGTGTTTTTTCTGCTGTACCGTACATCAGTTAAATCTTGTGTCTTCTTATTGACAGTACACAGTATCGTTAAATCTTGTGTATTCTTATTGACAGTACACAGTATTGTTAAATCTTGTGTCTTCTTATTGACAGGACATATTATTGTTAAATCTTGTGTTTTCTTACTGACAGTACACATTAT
>NW_013891058.1:0-271 GCF_000517525.1 Limulus polyphemus
AAAATTCTAAAAGCTGATAAAGGCAACACCTCTGTTATCATGAACAATTCAGAATACATCGACAAAATGAATGATATCTTTTCCGATAAAAAAAAATTCAAAGCCATCCCAAACAACCCAACAAACACACACGAAAAAAATTAAATAAAACTTTATTACAAATGAAAAAAGATAATTTAATTACTGACGATCTTTATTTTTATCTACGTATGTTTTTTGTTTGTTTTTGGAATTTCGCGCAAAGTCACACGAGGGCTATCTGCGCTAGCCG
>NW_013891059.1:0-295 GCF_000517525.1 Limulus polyphemus
ATATAAATTCGGTAACCACAGTTACACCTAAGTGTTCGTAGAGTTGTTGTACCAAGTAAAGCTAACGATGAATATGGTGATTATAAATTAGGTAACCAGAGTTAAACCTAAGTGTTCATGGAGTCGTTGTAACAAGTAAGGCTAAAGATGAATATGGTGGATATAAATTCGGTAACTAGAGTTACGCCTAAGTGTTCATGGAGTAGTTGTACCAAGTAAGGCTAAAGATGAGTATGGTGGTTATAAATTCTATAACTTGAATTACACATATATGTTCATAGAGTAAGTTGTACCA
>NW_013891060.1:0-272 GCF_000517525.1 Limulus polyphemus
TGTCAATAAGAAGACACAAGATTTACCAATAATGTGTTCTGTCAATAAGAATATACAGGATTTATCAATACTGTGTACTGTCAATAAGAAGACACAAGATTTAACAATACTGTGTCCTGTCAATAAGAAGGTACAGGATTTAACAATACTGTGTCCTGTCAATAAGAAGATATCGGATTTATCAATACTGTGTACTGTCAATAAGAAGACATAATTTAACAATACTGTGTCCTGTCAATAAGAAGAATAAAGAATTTATCAATACTGTGTAC
>NW_013891061.1:0-272 GCF_000517525.1 Limulus polyphemus
TTGTTGTCATCCTAGATGTTGTGATCCAAAACAACAATAGGTTTACACTACGTCTGTACCAAGATTCTAGATGTACTGAATGTTATGTATCTAGTGGGTTGTTGTCATCAAAGATGTTGTGATCCAAAACAACAATAGGTTTACACTACGTCTGTACCAAGATTCTAGATGTACTGAATGTTATGTATCTAGTGGGTTGTTGTCATAAAAGATGTTGTGATCCAAAACAACAATAGGTTTACACTACATCTGTACCAAGCTTCTAGATCTAC
>NW_013891062.1:0-651 GCF_000517525.1 Limulus polyphemus
TCTCTCTTTAATTACGGATCCCCCCATTCCAAATAAAAAAAAATGTTAAAAATCTGCTTATTGGTAAACGACCACGTCTAGAAGACTGAACAGCAGTCTCCATCACCAAGTACACCTGTACCTCGCTTTTTAATCATGCACTCACTATCAGATAAATCTTTAGGGCAAATGTCTCCTTATTTTTATTCAGAAGGGCTTAGAGGGGCTTGCTGGCTCTCCAAAGTCAGTTAAAAAGCTATGTTCTGGAGACATCTTAGTAGAGACTTCCCATCCTAAGCACAGTGAACTTCTCTTGAGTTCAAAGGCCATTGGGGATATACCTATTGAGGTTCAAGGAAGCGTGGGGAGTAATTCCTCACGAGGAGTTATCGTTGCAAATCCCTCTAACACCGCAGCTAAGTCCGTCTGCTCTGGTGCCATCACGGTCGTGCCTGTCCCATACATGGACTACGGTCCTGTCTTCAAGGCGCGGCTTCGTGCCAGTTGGCAGTCGACTTGGTGTGAGCAACGACATAACAAGCTTTTCCAGATCAAACCTTCTGTTGGTCTTTGGCCGTCTTGCTTCCGTAAGGATCGGAAGGAGGAAGTAGTCCTGGCAAGGCTACGCATTGGTCATAGTTTTTTAACCCATCGTTTTCTTTTATCAGGTAG
>NW_013891063.1:0-272 GCF_000517525.1 Limulus polyphemus
CACAACTAATTATTTATGTATAAGTTCGATACTGTTGAACATAACATCAGAATACATAATTAATTATTTATGTACAAGTTCGATAGTATTGAACATAACATCAGAATACATAATTAATTATTTATGCATAAGTTCGATAGTATTGAACATAACATTAAGAATGCACAACTAATTATTTATGTACAAGTTCGATAGTATTGAACATAACATCAGAATACATAATTAATTATTTATGTATAAGTTCGATAGTATTGAACATAACATTAAGAATG
>NW_013891064.1:0-272 GCF_000517525.1 Limulus polyphemus
CATTGCCCACACTTTGTTAGTTCGACCACCGTAAGTTTTTATATTAGTAACTGAGTAATTTACCATAAACGTTACCCACACTTTGTTAGTTCGATCACTGTAAGTTTTATATTGGTAACTGTTTAATTTACCATAAACATTACCCACACTTTGTTAGTTCGATTACCGTAAGTTTTTATATGGTAACTGAGTAATTTACCATAAACGTTACCCACACTTTGTTAGTTCGATCACCGTAAGTTGTATATGGTAACTGAGTAATTTACCATAAA
>NW_013891065.1:0-272 GCF_000517525.1 Limulus polyphemus
TCAGATTAATGACTTGAAATATTAATACTATCATAAGATGAACATGGCCTTCTTAAACATCAAGTGAACAACTACAGAACAGCACGATGTCGGTGTAGTTTTGTTAAAAGCCAGGCTTTAACGAGATCTGGATCTGATTGACTGATAATCAGATTAATGACTTGAAATATTAATATTTAAACATCAAGTGAACAACTACAGAACAGCACGATGTCGGCGTAGTTTTGTTAAAGGCCAGGCTTTAAAGAGATTTGGATCTGATTGACTGATAA
>NW_013891066.1:0-271 GCF_000517525.1 Limulus polyphemus
ACTATGGAGTGTCTAGGGAAGGACGTTTAAAGTGTTTATGTACCTTTATATTAGACCCTGACTGTCTTAGAAAAAAATCTGATAAAAACAGACTATGGAGTGTCTAGGGAAGAACGTTTAAAGTGTTTGTGTACCTTTATATTAGACCCTGACTGTCTTAGAAAAAAAGCTGATAAAAACAGACTATGGAGTGTCTAGGGAAGAACGTTTAAAGTGTTTGCGTACCTTTATATTAGACCCTGACTGTCTAGAAAAATTCAGATAAAAACAA
>NW_013891067.1:0-271 GCF_000517525.1 Limulus polyphemus
GGCGATTGATTTATGAAACATTAGAAACGTGGCAGAGGATTGGTTTATGAAGCATGAGAAACGTGGCAGAGGATTGGTTATGAAACATCAGAAACATGGCAGACGATTGGTTTATGAAACATTAGAAATATGGCAGACGATTGGTTTATGAAACATTAGAAACATGGCAGACGATTGGTTCATGAAACATTAGAAATATGGCAGACGATTGGTTTATGAAACATTAGAAACGTGGCAGACGATTGGTTTATGAAACATTAGAAACATGGCA
>NW_013891068.1:0-271 GCF_000517525.1 Limulus polyphemus
TTAAATCTTGTGTTTTCTTACTGACAGTACACATGATCGTTGAATATTGTGTCTTCTTCTTGACAGTACACAGTATCGTTAAATCTTCTGTCTTCTTAGTGATAGGACACATTATTGTTAAATCTTGTGTTTTCTTACTGACAGTGCACATTATCGTTGAATATTGTGTCTTCTTGTTGACAGTTCACAGTATTGATAAATCGTGTGTCCTCTTATTGACAATACACAGTTTTGTTAAATCTTGTGTCTTCTTATGGACAGTACACAGTAT
>NW_013891069.1:0-270 GCF_000517525.1 Limulus polyphemus
GGCATATTTCTAAACACTAAATCCAGGGTACAGTTCAATTATTAAAAGTTAAATTATTTAACGCGGCTTTGGATTATTTCAAATTCTCAATAAGTAAGAATGCCTTTTGGGCTAGTTTTATAATCCTCTCTTTATAAGGTACAATTTTTGGGCAACTACAATCTGCTGAATGTGTTGACATAATTTAACTAGTAGCATAACTGTTAAAAACAAAACAAAGTATGTACTCCTTTATTTTACAGTGTAACACTGATGTACCTGACCTTAAGT
>NW_013891070.1:0-269 GCF_000517525.1 Limulus polyphemus
AACTTACAGTAAATATTATTCCCTCCTTAGCTCGAAGAAGTTATATCAGAGATAAATGTACAAGGCTTAAAGTTATAATGAGATTATACTAATAACTAATGTTTCTATTTTATTAAATACAGAATATATAAAAAGTATTCTTTATTTGTTGTTGTTGTTGTTCCTGTTGAATTCCTTTAATACATTTGAAATTAACTTGAACGAGGCCTAAAAATTATTCTATCATTAGAAATTACTTCTGTACATAGATATATTTGCTTAGAAAGATA
>NW_013891071.1:0-271 GCF_000517525.1 Limulus polyphemus
CAAGAGGAGCATCGAAATGGATCCCAGATTAACGACTACAGAAGTGGCCCAAGTTGGTGGGATGAGCCCGAAATCTGTTCAACGGAATCTCCACAGATTGGGTTATCGTTGCAGAGCAGCTAGACGGAAGCCCTTATTAAGACCTGCCAACACAGTCAGACGAAAGAAGTCGGCAAGTGATATGACATCCAGGAGTTGCCATCTCCTGACATGAACCCCATCGAAAACCTCTGGGCCATGCTCGACCGGCAAGTCAAGAAACAACAACAAC
>NW_013891072.1:0-271 GCF_000517525.1 Limulus polyphemus
TTGGCTAATTTCCTGTCCCAATGTCCAATTGTACTTTTCTACCATCCCATCAGATTGTGGTTGAAGTGACGTTGTCCTGGTCTTTCGTATGCCGAACAACTTGCAGCATTCATGGAACACAGCTGATTCAAAGTTAAGGCCTTGATCTGAATGCAGTTCGTACGGCATACCAAACCTGAAGAAGAAATCACTAATAGCCGAAGCTACAGTTGTAGCTTCCTGATTTGGTATTGCATATGCCTTAGGCTACTTGGTGAAATAATCCATCACC
>NW_013891073.1:0-270 GCF_000517525.1 Limulus polyphemus
GCCCTGGTGGCGACGGGTGCTGCCGATTGGCTACTTTCCCTAGGGTACAGAGCTATGCCTGAATTCTAAGGGGATCTCTGACCTCCCTAGGGTACAGAGCTATGCCTGAATTCTAAGGGGATCTCTGACCTCTAAGTTTAGTTCGCGTACAAAATGTTGTTCTAATTCTGGCGAAAATAGGAATTTCAAACATATTTATTTTAATATCGTGTTGATAAGCAAACAATAACATTACCTTCATCTTACACGTTTTTAAGTTATTTCACACAG
>NW_013891074.1:0-364 GCF_000517525.1 Limulus polyphemus
TAGAAGAGAAACCTAAGTGTTGTTTTTATGTTTTAATAGTTCTTATTACGTTGTAAAATAGTAGAGGATTCTAACTGTTGTTTTTATGTTTTACTGCTTGTTCTTCATTTTGTATAAAAGTAGAAGAACATAACTGTTGTTGCTTATGTTTTAATGGTTTTCCTTCACGTTTCATAATTCTAGAAGAACCTAATTGATATTTTTTATGTTATAATTGTTCTTCTACAAGGTGTATAATAGTTTTGGAACCTAACTGTTATTTGTATGTTTTAATGGTTCTTCTTCACGTTGTTTAATAGTAGAGGAACCTAACTGTTGTTTTTATGTTTTAATGGTTCTTCTTCACGTTGTATAAAAGTAGAGT
>NW_013891075.1:0-272 GCF_000517525.1 Limulus polyphemus
GAATAAACCAGTTTTATTAAGAAAGGACTTGTGTCGTTAAAATTTCGTCGGAACGAATTTACGGAGAGTTAATTAACAAACGGAGACGTAACAATATATTGTTTGCTTGTAACGTTAATATGTCAAGCCATTAGTCTGAAAATATTGAATGTTTGTACTTCAAATAACTTTCCAAGGTGAATTAGCCGAATTTTAAAACTAAGTTTGTTAATTTGTTTTTTGTTATCAGTAAGTATATATTTTTAAATTACTGCCAAACCAGAGTTACATCA
>NW_013891076.1:0-271 GCF_000517525.1 Limulus polyphemus
AGTTGAGGATCACTGAAGTTCATTAAAATGGAAACTGCAGTACTGGACATCACTGAGACACATTACAATGGGAACTGTAGTACTGGACATCACTGAAGTTCAATACAATGGAAACCGTAGTACTGAACATCACTGAAGCTCAGAACAATGGAAACTGTAGTACTGGACATCACTGAAGTTCAATACAATGGAAACTGTATTACTGAACATCACTGAAGTTCAGTACAATGGAAACTGTAGTACTGGACATCACTGAAATTCAATACAATGG
>NW_013891077.1:0-270 GCF_000517525.1 Limulus polyphemus
GTCCCTAATTTAGCAGTGTAAGACTAGAGGGAAGGCAGCTAGTCATCACCACCCACCGCCAACTCTTGGGCTACTCTTTTACCAACGAATAGTGGGATTGACCGTCACATTATAACACCCCCACGGCTGAAAGGGCGAGCATGTTCGGTGTGACGGGGATTCGAACCCGCGACCCGCAGATTGCGAGTCGAGCTCCCTAACCACCTGGCCATGCCGGGCCAGCCGATAGGATAGTGTAATGTTTTGTTGTAGTTAATACTGCTGTTGATA
>NW_013891078.1:0-469 GCF_000517525.1 Limulus polyphemus
TACTGTGACACAATCAAAAGGTTATTACATGAATGTTCATAATAAATGTTGTGATGCTTACTACCGTGACACAATCAAAAGGTTATTACAAGATTGTTTATAATAAATGTTGTGATGCTTACTACCATGACACAATCAAAAGGTTATTACATGATTGTTCACAATAAATGTTGTGATAGATTGTGTCACGGTAGTAAGAAAAGGTTATTACACAATTGTTTATAATAAATGTTGTGATGCTTACTACCGTGACACAATCAAAAGGTTATTACATGATTGTTCATAATAAATGTTGTGATGCTTACTACCGTGACACAATCCAAAGGTTATTACATGATTGTTCACAATAAATGTTGTGATACTTACTACCGTGACACAATCCAAAGGTTATTACATGAATGTTCATAATAAATGTTGTGATGCTTACTACTGTGACACAATCAAAAGGTTATTACAAGATTGTTCATAA
>NW_013891079.1:0-271 GCF_000517525.1 Limulus polyphemus
GTCAAAAGGTAGTTCTGATACAATATTTTCCATCGCAACTTTATATAGGCTGTGGTTGTCAAGAGACTTTAAAAATCGTGTTAATATAACGTAATCAGTCCTTAGTTTAGTTTGCCTATTTTATTATGTGTAATACAGTAAAGCACTCTAAAATTTTACTCAAGTTCTAGTCCAGAATCATAAATCTTGTTTAAGCTCAATGCAAAATTAGGCCTAGGTATTACCCAAGTATAATATATTAGTACTAGACGAGTCTCAGCCAAGAGTAGTA
>NW_013891080.1:0-271 GCF_000517525.1 Limulus polyphemus
CACTTCCGAATACAGCAGTGTTTTCGAAAATGCGTCATTTTGATACAACGTGAAGAAAGCAGTTAACGTTGTAGCCGGTGGATTCAGGGCTATTTGTTGCACATTTGCAGCTCTGAAATAAACACGTTGTCCATTTTCTAGATGTACTGCTAAGTGAACAACAGCTGGACTTCGTTCATGTATGGGAAATGAAAGAATTCGCCATACAGCTTCATTGCTGCTTATGTATCTTCCAGCCTGATACTGTGCGATTTCATCGATATGTATGACC
>NW_013891081.1:0-271 GCF_000517525.1 Limulus polyphemus
CACCTAACCACTTGGCCATGCCGGGCCCATGTGGGGCATATATATGAGGCAATGTCTCCCCTCTCTAGCATAATCACACTCTCATTCCCTGTTTTAGAGCCTAACAGTCTTGCTCTGTTAAAAACCTGTATGGATCTGTTTATCATAGGATATGTAATAAACTTGTGTGGATCTGTTTATCACAAGAGAAGTAACAAACCAGAGTGGATCTGTTTATCATAAGATATGTAATAAACTTGTGTGGATCTGTTTATCACAAGAGAAGTAACAA
>NW_013891082.1:0-271 GCF_000517525.1 Limulus polyphemus
AGCACAAAGCTACACTATGGGCTATCCGTGCTCTGCCCATCACGGGTATCGAAACCCGGATTCAAGCGTTGTAAGTCCGCAGACATACCGCTGTGCCACTGGGGGGGGGCAGAGTATATAGTATTTTGTTTAAGTGTGGGTGATAATATTTGATAAATAGTAGGTTTTGTATTAGATATGAGCCTTGGTATTTGGTATTTTCAAGTTCTACGACACCTTATAAGAAACTTGGGTTAAACGCCCAGGACAGAATTCCAGAAGATCCAGGTAT
>NW_013891083.1:0-372 GCF_000517525.1 Limulus polyphemus
CAGTAACGATATGTTATCATTTACATTACTCCCAGGTTAATCTTCCCTCGCTAAGTTAGGGGCTCTTGGAAAGATTAGCAGATCAGTAACGATATGTTATCATTAACATTAATCCCAGGTTAATCTTCCCTCGCTAAGTTAGGGGCTCTTGGAAAGATTAGTCAAAAGTGTAATTTTATGTAAAGCTGTTGGAATAACGATGTAAGCATAGTTTGATCAAATGACTGTTTTCTGTATGGAAAGAAACAGCTTGTAAAACATGTTGTTGATTGTAGGATTACCAGCCGAAGTTGAAGCTTGCTCTTGGAGTATACGTGAAAAAGAATCCCTGAGCGAATTAAATGGTTTTTTATCTTAATCAAACCAAACAGG
>NW_013891084.1:0-268 GCF_000517525.1 Limulus polyphemus
TTATTATGTCAAAATAGTAAGAAGATCCAACTTTGAAAAACTACGAATTTTCAAAATGATTCTTTCTAGTTGTCTTCTGTCGCATCCATATTTCTTTACCATTATCACCGAAAGATATCTACTCGCCGGTACCTTACCATATGTGTTTCCATTAAGCTATTATCACCGAAAGATATCTACTCGCCGGTACCTTACCATATGTGTTTCCATTAAGCTATTATCACCGAAAGAGTATCTACTCGCCGGTACCTTACCATATGTGTTTTCC
>NW_013891085.1:0-271 GCF_000517525.1 Limulus polyphemus
CAGAATACATACAGTTAATTTGTCCTTAATGATAATGACTGTTGCTGATTTATTAAATCATTAAATTCGTCACTTCGTTACTGTTGAAAGTTTAGTAACGCATTCCCAAACAACAGATTAAGTATCAAAGTTCTATAAGCGCTCTTCCAAACAACACATATAATGTTCAAACAGATTTAATATTGAAGTTTATGAATATTCTCCCAAACAACAGATTTAATGTTGAAACGTCATTAACCTTCTCAAACAACAGACTTAATATTCAAGAATT
>NW_013891086.1:0-271 GCF_000517525.1 Limulus polyphemus
ACCAACGAAATTTAATTTTCTAATAAAACTTCTAAAATTGTAGTAAAGTGAGTTTAATGCAGAATTTCAAAGTGAGTCTTCCTAGTGGAGAATTGTCGTGATATTTTAGAAGAAAGTGACTTTTTCTGGTGGAGAATCCAAGCATACGCCATGAATTGAACTGTTCTGTGACTGAAGGAATCGCAAGTGCTTCGTACGGAGTTCGTTGCATAGAAATTTGCAGGAATTTTGAAGTAATTCGATCTTCGTAAGTTACACAAGTATTTTTTTT
>NW_013891087.1:0-271 GCF_000517525.1 Limulus polyphemus
GTTCGTCCCGAACAATAACCACATACAATAAACCAATAACAATTAACAATAACTTAATTAAAATGTACAGAATTACAAATACAAAATTACAATTCAACAAAGTCTCTTAATTTTACGGGACGTATCTTCTTCCGTACTGGTCTCCGTCTCGTTGGCTTCTGCTTCATGTGGGTTCATCCGCTTCATCAGTGAATGTCCAATCATCGGTAACAGTCACATCAGTGGTAGTAACTTCACCAAGAGCTTCACCGTTTCCCTTCTCAAAACTGAG
>NW_013891088.1:0-268 GCF_000517525.1 Limulus polyphemus
CAAAAAACCAACTTCGAAGAGCGATCTACTCCAAGTTTTGAAGCAAGAGTGGGCGAAAATCCCACAATCTAAAATTGACAAGATGATTCTCACGATGCCCAATGGATCAACGAACTCCACGAAGCGAAAGGAAGATCTAATATATATTAATTAAATTATAAATATGTCAATTCATGTGAATATGACTGAAAAATTTCATTTTTTTTCAGGAAAGGTGGTGTCTATTTACTTGTGACCACGCTGTATATATATATATATATATATATAT
>NW_013891089.1:0-271 GCF_000517525.1 Limulus polyphemus
CTACACTTAATATTATGAACTTCTTTTGTTCTCTACACTTCATATTGTGAACTTATTTTGTTCTCTACACTTCATATTGTGAACTTGTTTTGTTCTCTACACTTCATATTGTGAACTTGTTTTGTTCATTTATTTTCTCCTCTACACTTCATATTGTGAACTTGTTTTCTTCTCCACACTTCATATTGTTAACTTTTTTCTCCTCTACACTTCATATTGTGAACTTGTTTTGTTCTGTATGTTTCATATTGTGAACTTATTTTCTCCCCAC
>NW_013891090.1:0-319 GCF_000517525.1 Limulus polyphemus
AATGAAGTACTACGTTTACTAGCTTTACTTACAATGGCTTAATAAAGAACTCCGTACATTAGCTTTCCTCATATTCGCCTAATAAAGACCTCCGTACACTAGCTTTCCTCATATTCGCCTAATAAAGAACTCCGTACACTAGCTTTCCTCATATTCGCCTAATAAAGTACTCCGTACACTATCTTTCCTTACAATGGCCTAAAAGTTGAGAGTTTATTCATAACCGTAACTCTATTAGGTACAAGTTGAATGTTTATTCATAACTGTAACTAAAAGTTTCACATTTTGGTTATTAGACAACTTTCTTTTTTTTAGGTTA
>NW_013891091.1:0-271 GCF_000517525.1 Limulus polyphemus
GTACTATAGATAGGAAACACCTGACGTGACCTAAAGTACTACAGATAGGTAACACCTGACATGACCTAAAGTACTACAGATAGGTAACACATGACATGATCTAAAGTACTATAGATAGGTAATACCTGACGTGACCTAAAGTATTACAGATAGGTAACACCTGACGTGACCTAAAGTACTACAGATAGGTAACACCTGACATGACCTAAAGTACTACAGATAGGTAACACATGACATGATCTAAAGTACTATAGATAGGAAACACCTGACG
>NW_013891092.1:0-384 GCF_000517525.1 Limulus polyphemus
GACTTTACTTACAATCGTTAGATTATTTTACTTGATAAGTTGATATTAGTTTACTTGCTGTTTTTAAATGATTTTACTTACAATCGTTAATTATTTTACTTCATAACTTGATATTAGTTTACTTGCTGTTTTTAAATGATTTTACTTACAATCGTTAGATTATGTTACTTGATAACTTGATATTAGTTTACTTGCTGTTTTTCAATGATTTTACTTACAATCGTTAGATTATGTTACTTGATAACTTGATATTAGTTTACTTGCTGTTTTTCAATGATTTTACTTACAATCGTTAGATTATTTTACTTGATAACTTGATATTAGTTTACTTGCTGTTTGTAAATGATTTTACTTACAATCGTTAGATTATTTTACTTGATAACT
>NW_013891093.1:0-270 GCF_000517525.1 Limulus polyphemus
GTCTAATAGCGACTGATTACCGTTCCTATTGAATGCCAGGATGTTAATGAATATTAACTACTTTGTGAGTATTGACAATTGTCTAATAGCGACTGATTACCGTTCCTATTGAATGCCAGGATGTTAATGAATATTAACTACTTTGTGAGTATTGACAATTGTCTAATAGCGACTGATTACCGTTCCTATTGAATGCCAGGATGTTCATGAATATTAACTACTTTGTGTGAGTATTGACAATTGTCTAATAGCGACTGATTACCGTCCCTA
>NW_013891094.1:0-271 GCF_000517525.1 Limulus polyphemus
TAACGATACTGTGTACTGTCAATAAGAAGACACAAGATTTAACGATACTGTGTACTGTCATTAAGAAGACACAAGATTTAACGATACTGTGTACTGTCAATAAGAAGACACAAGATATAACGATACTGTGTACTGTCAATAAGAAGACCCAAGATTTAACAATACTCTGTACTTTCGATAAGAAGACACAAGATTTAACGATACTGTGTACTGTCAATAAGAAGACACAAGATTTAACGATACTGTGTACTGTCAATAAGAAGACACAAGA
>NW_013891095.1:0-271 GCF_000517525.1 Limulus polyphemus
ACGGTAACTATGACAGGGTGAAATAAGTCCGGTAACTATGACAGGGTGAGATAAGTCCGGTAACTATGACAGGGTGAGATAAATACGGTAAAAATTATAAGGTGAAATAAATCCCGCAAATATGACAGGGTGAAATAAATACGATAAATATGACAGGGTGAAATAAATCCCGCAAATATGACAGGGTGAAATAAATCCCGCAAATATGACAGGGTGAAATAAATACGGTAAATATGACAGGGTGAAATAAATCCCGTAAAAATGATAGGGT
>NW_013891096.1:0-454 GCF_000517525.1 Limulus polyphemus
GTTTTTAAATTAAGTATTAAGATTTTTTAACTAAAAATTTTCTCATAAACCTTTTTCTTTCAGAACGTTGACTATCCAATTTTGATTTTAAGATTAAAAATACTTTAATGCATTAGAACATTTTTAAATTTCACATGCAGAAATCTTTATAATCTCCAGATAATTATCAAATGTTTTTTAGAACAAACTTTATATTTTATTTGTTAATTTCATTACTGTATTTCTGCACAGGTTGGTTCAATTTGACCGACTTCGTAACCTCAACAAAAAATCAGGAAAAAATATAAATTATGCTTTTTTCATTCTAGAATGACTACAAATTATAACATAAAAAACACATGTTTACTATAAATAGTTTAAATCTCATAACATTATATATATCTATTATTTTTATTATATTAACCTTCCAGCCATGCCTGACTAACAATACAGAAGTTACAATGACACTGAGCAC
>NW_013891097.1:0-271 GCF_000517525.1 Limulus polyphemus
ATAATACTGATAACAGATGAGGTATGATATTGATAACTGAGAAAACATAATACTTATAAAAGATGAGGTATTATACTGATAACAGATGAGGTATGATATTGATAACTGAGAAAACATAATACTTATAACAGATAATGTGTAATACTGATAACAGATGAGGTATGATATTGATAACTGAGAAAACATAATAGTCATAACAGATAATGTGTAATACTGATAACAGATGAGGTATGATATTGATAACTGAGAAAACATAATACTTATAAAAGAT
>NW_013891098.1:0-271 GCF_000517525.1 Limulus polyphemus
AGTTTATAACACTACAATGGTATGGCTAATGTTCTTATCCTTGGTACTTGAAAACATTCCTCTGGTGAAACATAGTGTTTTAAATTTATAACACTATATTGGTATGGCTAATGTTCTTATCCTTGGTACTTGAAAACATTCCTCTGGTGAAACATACTGTTTTAAGTTTATAACACTACAATGGTATGGCTAATTTCTTATCCTTGGTACTTGAAAACATTCCTCTGGTGGAACATAGTGTTTTAAATTTATAACACTACAACGGTATGGC
>NW_013891099.1:0-271 GCF_000517525.1 Limulus polyphemus
GTGTACTGTCAATAAGAAGACAGAAGATTTAACAATACTGTGTACTGTCAATAAGAAGACACAAGATTTATAAATATAGTGTACTATCAATAAAAAGACACAAGATTTAACGATACTGTGTACTGTCAATAAGAAGACACAAGATTTAACGATACTGTGTACTGTCAATAAGAAGACACAAGATTTTACGATACTGTGTACTGTCAATAAGAATACACAAGATTTAACGATACTGTGTACTGTCAATAAGAAGACACACGATTTAACGATA
>NW_013891100.1:0-271 GCF_000517525.1 Limulus polyphemus
ATACACCAAACCATTATCCTACACACCCATAATCATATCTGAATATGTTCATCAATCAGGACTACAAAGCACCAAATCATCACCCTACACACCCATAATCAGATCTGAATATGTTCATCAGTCAGGACTACAAAGCACCAAACCATCACCCTACACATCCATAATCAGATCTGCATATGATCATCAGTCAGGACCACGAAGCACCAAATCATCACCCTACACACCCAAAATCAGATCTGAATAGGTTCATCAGTCAGGACCACGAAACACC
>NW_013891101.1:0-270 GCF_000517525.1 Limulus polyphemus
TATGATAAAAAGCAGGCATCTACTATAACTAATGCAACCCAATAGGTTGTGATAAAGAAAAGGCATCTAGTGTAAGTTATGCAACCCAATAGCGTCTTATAAAGACCAGGTATCTACTATAAGTTATGCAACCCAATATGGTCTGATAAAGAGCAGGCATCTACTATAAGTTAAGAAACCCAATAGGTTCTGCTAAAAAGCAGGCATCTACTATTAGTTATGCAATCCAATAGTGTCTGAATAAAAAAGCAGGCATCTACTATTAGTTAT
>NW_013891102.1:0-270 GCF_000517525.1 Limulus polyphemus
TCCACGCTAGAGATGTGGTTTAGCTAGTCCTAAGTAAATAGCTCCACGCTAAAGATGTAGTTAGGTTAGTCCTAAGTAAATAGATCCACGCTAGAGATGTGGTTTAGCTAGTCCTAAGTAAATAGCTCCACGCTAGAGATGTGGTTTAGCTAGTCCTAAGTAAATAGCTCCACGCTAGAGATGTGGTTAGGCTAGTCCTAAGTAAATAGCTCCACGCTAGAGATGTGGTTAGGCTAGTCCTAAGTAAATAGCTCCACGCTAGAGATGTGG
>NW_013891103.1:0-271 GCF_000517525.1 Limulus polyphemus
AACGATACTGTGTACTATCAATAATAAGCCATAAGATATAACGATACTGTGTACTGTCAATAAGAAGACACAAGATTTAACAATATTGTGTACTGTCAATAAGAAGACACAAGATTTAACAATACTATGTACTATCAAAAAGAAGACAAGATTTAACAATACTGTGTACTATCACTAACAAGCCACAAGATTTAACGATACTGGGTACTATCACTAACAAGCCACAAAATTTAACGATACTGTGTACTGTCAATAAGAAGACACAGAATTT
>NW_013891104.1:0-271 GCF_000517525.1 Limulus polyphemus
CTTCAACTACAACTACCATATATATACGAATCTATGGAAAAGTGTTAAGTAACATTTCTTCAACTACAACTACTATATATATATACGAATCTATGGAAAAGTATTAAGTAACATTTCTTCAACTACAACTACCATATATATATACGAATCTATGGAAAAGTGTTAAGTAACATTTCTTCAATTGCAACTACCATATATATATACGAAGCTATGGAAAAGTATTAAGTAACATTTCTTCAACTACAACTACCATATATATATATACGAATCT
>NW_013891105.1:0-271 GCF_000517525.1 Limulus polyphemus
GTCTTCTTATTGACAGTACACAGTATCGTTAAATCTTGTGTCCTCTTATTGACAGTACACAATATCGTTAAATCTTGTGTCTTCTTATTGACAGTACACATTATCGTTGAATATTGTGTCTTTTTATTGACAGTACACAGTATCGTTAAATCTTGTGTCTTCTTATTGACAGTACACAGTATCATTAAATCTTGTGTCTTCTTATTGACAGTACACAGTATCATTAAATCTTCTGTCTTCTTATTGACAGTACACAGTATCGTTAAATCTT
>NW_013891106.1:0-271 GCF_000517525.1 Limulus polyphemus
ATCACAATAAATAACCTACATCAGTACAAATGTTTCATCACAATAATTAACCTACATCAGTACAAGAGTTTCATCACAATAAATAATCTACATCAGTACAAGTGTTTCATCACAATAATTAACCTACATCAGTACAAGTGTTTCATCAAAATAAATAACCTACATCAGTACAAGAGTTTCATCACAATAAATAACCTACATCAGTACAAGTGTTTCCTCACAATAATTAACCTACATCAGTACAAGTGTTTCATCAAAATAAATAACCTAC
>NW_013891107.1:0-270 GCF_000517525.1 Limulus polyphemus
CAGTCGCACACACCTATATGTAGGATAAAACGCCAGTCGCACACACCTGCATGTAGGATAAAACGCCAGTCACGCATCTATATGTAGGATAAAACGCCAGTCACGCATCTATATGTAGGATAAACGCCAGTCACACACACCTATATGTAGGATAAAACGCCAGTCACACACACCTATATGTAGGATAAAACGCCAGTCACACACACCTATATATAGGATAAAACGCCAGTCACACACACCTATATATAGGATAAAACGCCAGTCACACAC
>NW_013891108.1:0-271 GCF_000517525.1 Limulus polyphemus
CAATATCTTATTTCTTTTAATCATGAATATTCAACGCTCTGTGAGATGCAATGCAACAACATTTGTGTGATTTTGTTCTGTGCATCAATATTGTTACGCTTCCGGTCGTTCGTTAATTTTCCGTAAAAATTCTTACCGAAGAAACTTTACCGATACAAGTCCTTTATTAAATAAAACTGGTTTATTCTTTCTGAATAAAATTTTGCGATACACTTAATTTCAACAGTCGCTCTATAACAAACGCTATAATTCACAACGAACGTCTCACGTG
>NW_013891109.1:0-271 GCF_000517525.1 Limulus polyphemus
CTTCAGGTGGTCGAGTACCTTACTAGCAGTACTTATGGTTATCTATTTACATAATGTGGTCGAGTACCTTATTAGCAGTACTTATGGTTATCTATTTACATAATGTGGTCGAGTACCTTATTAGCAGTACTTATGGTTATCTCTTTACTTCAGGTGGTAGAGTACCTTACTAGCAGTACTTATGGTTATCTCTTTACTTCAGGTGGTCGAGTACCTTACTAGCAGTACTTATGGTTATCTATTTACATAATGTGCTAGAGTACCTTATTAG
>NW_013891110.1:0-271 GCF_000517525.1 Limulus polyphemus
CATATTTTGTCAAACAAGCTATATTTTACAACCCACACCTTGTCCTGACATATAACTAGCATCACATTTTGTCAAATCAGGCACTACCTTACAACTCACATATTGTCCTGACATATAACTAGCATCATATTTTGTCAAATCAAGCTCTACCTTACAACTCACATCTTGTGCTGACATATAACTAGCATCATATTTTGTCAAATTAAGCTCTACCTTACAAACCCACATCTTGTCATGACATATAACTAGCATCATATTTTGTCAAATCAAG
>NW_013891111.1:0-271 GCF_000517525.1 Limulus polyphemus
ACAACTACTTTATTTCACACATAATTCACTTTACAATACTTTATTTCACACATAATTTACTTTACAACGACTTTATTTCGCACATAATTTACTTTACAACTACTTTATTTCGCACATAATTTACTTTACAACTACTTTATTTCACACATAATTTACTTTACAACGACTTTATTTCACACATAATTTACTTTACAACGACTTTATTTCACACATAATTTACTTTACAACTACTTTATTTCAAACATAATTTACTTTACAAGTACTTTATTTC
>NW_013891112.1:0-270 GCF_000517525.1 Limulus polyphemus
AATATTGATATAAATAAACACCAGTACAATAAATATTGATATAAATAAGCACCATTACAATAAATATTGATATAAATAAACACCAGTACAATAAATATTGATATAAATAAACACCAGTACTATAAATATTGATATAAATAAACACCAGTACTATAAACATTGATACAAATAAACACCATTACAATAAGTATTGATATAAATGAACACCATTACAATAAATATTGATATAAATAAACACCAGTACAATAAATATTGATATAAATAAACACC
>NW_013891113.1:0-271 GCF_000517525.1 Limulus polyphemus
CTCATGGATACTGAGGCAGCAATAAGACTAAAATAATCAGATAATCAGGGGTGCTCAGAAACTGTTTTTCTTCTTCGATCGGTTTGTGAAATTTAGAATCATTCTCAATGTGAATTGGTAAAATGTTTATGCCGAGATTTAGGCAACTTAATTTGGTTAACCGTTATTAGCACGTGGTTAAAGAATTAACAGACAGTGTACAAGACTAATGAACAGCCACGAGACATCTGGGAAAGCTGTGAATATCAAAAGCTGAAGGTAAGAAACAGCA
>NW_013891114.1:0-271 GCF_000517525.1 Limulus polyphemus
AACTGAAAGACTGCCAAATTTCGTGAAGATATACCTAATATATAGATAGTTATAAGTATTAAATTTATGTCAACTTTAAACGAGTACAGAAGGTCACGTGACTCAGTCAAATTGACCGAACCCGTGTCGAAAGAACAGAAATGCAAGACAAGAAAGAGTATCCCAAGAGTTGGCGGTGGGTGTTGTTAACTAGCTGCATTCGTTTCAGTTCATTACTTCAAAATTAGGAACGGCTAACGCAGATAGTCCTAGTGTATCTTTGCACAAAATT
>NW_013891115.1:0-271 GCF_000517525.1 Limulus polyphemus
TGCTGTGTCCACCGAAGGGAATCGAATCCATGATTCTAGCGTTGTAAATCCGAAGACTTACCACTATCCCACCGGGAGACCTCCGGAAGAAGCTGTAAAGCGAAACATTGAGTGTGTCCAATTAAAAAGCAACAATTTGGTGTCATAAAATCGTTAATTTCTAGCATTAAGATGGTTTTTATGTTAGGGCTAGGAGTCTCAAGTACCAGCAGTATAGGCCAATTGCTTGTATGACATACATTTTTTATAGCTGTAGTAAGCTTATATACAG
>NW_013891116.1:0-270 GCF_000517525.1 Limulus polyphemus
ATGTGTCTAACACACAACAATACTCATCCCGTAAACGTGTCTAACACACCACAATACTCATCCTCTAAACGTGTCTAACACACCACAATACTCACCTCTAAATGTATTTAACCTACCACAATGCTCATCCTCTAAATGTGACTAACACCAGAATACTTATATTCTAAATGTGTCTAGCACACAACAATAATCATCGTATAAACGTGTCTAATACACCACAGTACTCATCCCGTAAACGTACCTACACACCACAATACTCATCCTCTAAAC
>NW_013891117.1:0-271 GCF_000517525.1 Limulus polyphemus
AAGTAAAGCAAACAATTATCTCTTCGAGTTACGATCTTTGTACGCGGTTGCTGTTTGATATAAATTGCTAAGCCTTTAAAAATTGTGCACGTGGAGGATATGAAAGGTTTTATATATGCATTTGAATAATTAAAAAATAATGCATTACAACATCAATACCTTAGAATTCCACTCTGAAATTTTGAGCATATCCTACCTTCTTGAAATCTTGGTTCCAAAAAAGAAATAGTGTCCTAAGAATTCTGAGCTTCTGACTGGTTATTCATGCCAT
>NW_013891118.1:0-272 GCF_000517525.1 Limulus polyphemus
ATGCAGAGTTTTACCTTCCTACTGTTTGTTTTAAAAGAGTTATGGAACGTTTTGTGTTTTGTAACAGTACTTCGTTCCATTTGGACGGATCTTCTCGATATTTTATCAAGAACGTTCGTTGCATACTTGCGTATTTACATGCAAAATTCTAGCCTTCTATTGTCATTTTTGCGACTTTTGTGGTCGTTTTATGTTACTTTTTTATTGGCTTTTGTGAAAGCGTATGTGTACTGCAGTGAAGCTTTTGGTTACTGATTGTTTTCAATTTCTTG
>NW_013891119.1:0-271 GCF_000517525.1 Limulus polyphemus
CGACAGAAACATTCACACTGTACGTTACAAGGTTACAAAATACATACCAAAAGGAACATACCACACTATAAATTAGCAGGTTACAACATACATTCCAGCAGGAATATACCACATTCTACATTACAAGGTTACAATATGTACCCCGACAGAAACATTCACACTGTACGTTACAAGATTACAAAATACATACCAAAAGGAACATACCACACTATAAATTAGCAGGTTACAACATACATTCCAGCAGGAACATACCACATTCTACATTACAAGG
>NW_013891120.1:0-271 GCF_000517525.1 Limulus polyphemus
TAATAAATTCATACATAGAGATATACAAGTGTCACGCTATCATGTCCATATTGTGATAAGCCGACCGCGAACTAGTGATTAACGTGTCAAGCTGTGAATCTGAGGTTCAACTACTGGCCAGAAGGAAGAAGCCAGCCAGGAGCAATCGTCGACACAAAAACTGGTTCTCCGAACGGAACAAGCTTAAAATATCAGCGCTCCACTACGGAGTTCAAATGACCCATCGTAATTCACAGAGGCTACATTGTACTGACGAAGCTCCTTCATTATT
>NW_013891121.1:0-271 GCF_000517525.1 Limulus polyphemus
AAAAAGAAAGAAAAAGTGAACATCTTCTGAAACAGGATGTCCTTATGTGGTACCTGAATTATACACATGTAGGGCATGATATCTTATGTGGTACGTTAGTTATTTTCCCTTCTTCCAATGTAGTATATGTTTAATTTTCCCATCTTCCAATGTATTATATGTTTTATTTCCTACCTTCCAATGTATTATATGTTTCATTTTCCCATCTTCCAATGTATTATATGTTTTATTTCCTACCTTCCAATGTATTATATGTTTAATTTCCCATCTT
>NW_013891122.1:0-271 GCF_000517525.1 Limulus polyphemus
ACGAGTGCGTTGGTAGGAAGGCGATGGTAAGGCTGGAAACGTCTGATGGTAGCCTTCTTCAAAGACTGGTTCTTCTCTATTGTAGTAAAAATGTTGAAAACATGGGAACTGGTACTGGACATTTTCGTCGAACATGGTATCGGTACTGTAATCGTAGGGTGAAAGAGACTGTCTAGATGACTAGTGAAGCAATGTGCGAATGTCGTCGACTATGGAATAGTTCTGCCTTTCGTAGTGCCAACCTAAACATTCACGTCCCTGGGAACGAAAG
>NW_013891123.1:0-272 GCF_000517525.1 Limulus polyphemus
TTCTTGGCATAAGATACCAGCTTTATTATCGTTGACAAGAACTGCACTTATGGTTTGCTGTTGTTCCTAAAATCTTTCGCCAACCACTATGTAGTTAGTTCCACCTTGTAGACTCATGATGTATGACTTGATGATTAAAGAGATTTGAATCAACATGTTTTTTACTGCAGTATTTTTTTACATTTATTGTTAGCAGCAATTTATGAAATGGAAACCTTTTGTTGATTGGCAAGTCTAAATTACAACCAAAGCAAGGAATACAAGTATATTAC
>NW_013891124.1:0-269 GCF_000517525.1 Limulus polyphemus
TGAAGTGTGGTTGACATATTAGTATAGTTGTATGTTGGAGTGTGGTTGACATATTAGTATAACTGTATGTTGGAGTGTGGTTGACATGTTAGTATAACTGTATGTTGGAGTGTGGTTGACATGTTAGTATAATTGTATGTTGGAGTGTAGTTGACATATTAGTATAATTGTATGTTGGAGTGTGGTTGACATATTAGTATAACTGTATGTTGAAGTGTGGTTGACATATTAGTATAGTTGTATGTTGGAGTGTGGTTGACATATTAGTA
>NW_013891125.1:0-271 GCF_000517525.1 Limulus polyphemus
ATAAATAGATATACAGGTAGATGGATGGATGGATAAATAGATAGATGTATAGATAGACGGATGAATAGTTAAATAGATATACAGGTAGATGGATGGATGGATAAATAGATAGATATATAGATAGACGGATGAATAGATAAATAGATATACAGGTAAATGGATGGATGGATAGATAGATATATAGATAGACGGATGAATAGTTAAATAGATATACAGGTAGATGGATGGATGGATAAATAGATAGATATATAGATAGACGGATGAATAGATA
>NW_013891126.1:0-272 GCF_000517525.1 Limulus polyphemus
ATACCGTGACCAGTTTTACAGTTTATATGTCAGAGACAGTTTTTATAGTGTTTATACCGTGACCAGTTTTACAGTTTATATGTCAGATATAGTTTTTATAGTGTTTATACCGTGACCAGTTTTACAGTTTATATGTCAGATATAGTTTTTATAGTGTTTATACCGTGACCAGTTTCGCAGTTTATATGTCAGAGACAGTTTTTATAGTGTTTATACCGTGACCAGTTTCGCAGTTTATATGTCAGAGATACCAGTTTTTTGACCAGTTTTAC
>NW_013891127.1:0-271 GCF_000517525.1 Limulus polyphemus
AACAGTGATTTAAAAGAACATCAAAGAATACACACTGGGGAGAAACCTTACAGTTGTTTAGTATGTGAAAAACAATTTAGAACAAATAGTGAATTAAGAGGGCATCAAAGAAGACATACTAGGGAGAAACCTTACAGTTGTACAGTTTGTGGAAAAGAATTTAGAACAAACAGTGAGTTAAAAGAACATCAAAGAATACACACTGGTGAGAAACCTTACAGTTGTGCAATATGTGGTAAACATTTTTCAGGAAGTACGATCTTAAAAAATC
>NW_013891128.1:0-271 GCF_000517525.1 Limulus polyphemus
TATTTTTAGTCTTTCTTACACTATACTTTAATGACTTTCATAATGGTATTTTTAATCCTTCTTAAACTATATTTTGTCAACTGTTATAACGGTCTTTTAGTCTTCCTTACACTAGATTCTGTTGACATTGATATGGGTCCTTTTATTCTGTTTTCCACTAAATTTTGTCGACTGTTATAACGGTCTATTAGTCTTCCTTCCTCCAGATTTTGTTGACATTGATAAGGGTCCTTTTAGTCCGTTTTCCACTAGATTTTGTTGACTTTGAAAA
>NW_013891129.1:0-270 GCF_000517525.1 Limulus polyphemus
ATTTTATTGATTATCTTAGTGTATGCAAGAATGATTTTATTGATTATCTTGGTGCAAGTAAGAATGATTTTACTGATTATCTTGGTGTATGCAAGAATGATTTTATTGATTATCTTGGTGCATGCAAAGATGATTTTATTAATTATCTTGGTGCATGTAAGAATGATTTTACTGATTATCTTGGTGTAAGTAAGAATGATTTTATTGATTATCTTGTGCAGGTGAGAATGATTTTATTGATTATCTTGTGCAGGTGAGAATGGTTTTTAA
>NW_013891130.1:0-271 GCF_000517525.1 Limulus polyphemus
CACTTTCAAGTAGCTATCAGATTGTGTTTGTGTTAAAATAACTTACGTTAATGTTTTATACATATATATATTATGTTGCTTCCAACAATGGTTTCGGAGTAGAGCACTTTCAAGTAGCTATCAGATTGTGTTTGTGTTAAAATAACTTACGTTAATGTTTTATATATGTATATATATTATGTTGCTTCCAACAATGGTTTCAGAGTAGAGCACTTTCAAGTAGCTATCAGATTGTGTTTGTGTTAAAAATAACTTACGTTAATGTTTTATA
>NW_013891131.1:0-270 GCF_000517525.1 Limulus polyphemus
GTTTACCTGTAGTTTGGTGTTTACTGTAGTTTGATGTATACTGTAGTTTGATGTTTACCTGTAGTTTGATGTATGCTGTAGTTTGATGTATACTGTAGTTTGATGTTTACCTGTATATTGATGTTTACATTGCAGTTTGATGTATACTGTAGTTTGATGTTTACCTGTAGTTTGATGTTACCTGTAGTTTGATGTTTACCTGTAGTTTGATGTTTACTGTAGTTTGATGTATACTGTAGTTTGATGTTTACCTGTAGTTTGATGTTTACC
>NW_013891132.1:0-270 GCF_000517525.1 Limulus polyphemus
CTGTTATCCCACCATGCATTATTCACAGGATCATCTGCATTAGTCTCTAACTACATTACCACTTTCTTGTCAACAGAGTGACAAAAGAACTGTTATCTCACCATGCATTATTCACAGGATCATCTTCATTAGTCTCTAACTACATTACCACTTTCTTGTCAACAGAGGGACAAAAGAACTGTTATCCCACCATGCATTATTCACAGGATCATCTGCATTAGTCTCTAACTACATTACCACTTTCTTGTCAACATAGGGACAAAAGAACTG
>NW_013891133.1:0-269 GCF_000517525.1 Limulus polyphemus
CCTTATACGTTTCCACATCCTTGATCAATCAGCACCCAACCTGACACAATGATGCAGGATGACATGAGGGGGGGATCCCCATCTAATTTTATATCTAATTTTGGAAGAAAAACAAATCAGCACAACTTGAAACAGTGATACAGGATGACATGAGGAAGGTAATGAGGAGGGTGGGGGGGGGGGTGGACTCCCTATTTAATTTCATATTGATAAAATTCTTGTAAACAGTATGTCTTACTTTTCAGTATTGGTACCTGTATGTATTGTTA
>NW_013891134.1:0-267 GCF_000517525.1 Limulus polyphemus
ATGGTAATTATATTTACCATAACTCTAAAGGATGGTAAGTTATATTTACCATAACTCTAAAGTATGGTAAGTTATATTTACCATAACTCTAAAGGATCGTAAGTTATATTTACCATAACTCTAAAGGATCGTAAGTTATATTTACCATAACTCTAAAGGACGGTAAGTTATATTTATCATAACTCTAAAGGATGGTAAGTTATATTTACCATAACTCTAAAGGACGGTAAGTTATATCTACCATAACTCTAAAGGACGGTAAGTTAT
>NW_013891135.1:0-271 GCF_000517525.1 Limulus polyphemus
CAGATTTCGAAAATAATATCCTTTTTTTTTCCATCACAAATCGGGAAGAAAATAAAAAACTCTTCGATCAAATTATTATTTCGTTCATCACAATGAAACTTTTTTATTATTATGTTTATTAACAAAAATACAAACAAACTGAAGAAAAGGGAAGAACATTGATGTCAAACGAATATGTATCCTTATTCCTCCTGATTTTTCTTGTGAAACCTACGACCTTTAGTTTCAAAACTACGTGTTGTGGTCTTTCTTTTATTTATCGTGTTAATAC
>NW_013891136.1:0-270 GCF_000517525.1 Limulus polyphemus
GATAGTACACAGTATTGCTAAATCGTGTGTCTTCTTATTGAGAGTGCACAGTATCGTTAAATCTTGTGTCTTCTTATTGACAGTACACAGTATCGTTAAATCTTCTGTCTTTTATTGTACAGTACGACAGTATTGTTTTATACTTGTGTCTTTCTTATTGACAGTACACAGGTATCGTTAAAGTCTTAGTGTCGGTTCTTAGTTGACAATACACAGTATTGTTAAATCTTGTGTTTTCTTATTGTACAGTACACAGTATCGTTAAATCTT
>NW_013891137.1:0-272 GCF_000517525.1 Limulus polyphemus
TCAGTTATCTCTCAATAGGTGGAGAAAATATACTTGGAAGTTCAGTTATCTCTCAATAAATGGAGAAAAATTAAGAAAAATACATGGAAGTTCAGTTATCTCTCAATAGATGGAGAAATAATGAAGAAAAAACTTGGAAGTTCAGTTATCTTTCAATAACTGGAGAAAAAATACTTGGAAGTTCACTTATTTCTAAATAGATGGAGAAAATATACTTGGAAGTTCAGTTATCTCTCAATATATGGAGAAACAAATAATAAGGAAAATACTTG
>NW_013891138.1:0-269 GCF_000517525.1 Limulus polyphemus
CAACAAGAGAACAGTATCCGGATTGAAAGATGTTGACAGTGGAGTTTCAACAGCAACAAGAGAGCTGTATCCGGATTGAAAAATTTTGACAGTGGAGTTTCAACAACAAGATAGCAGTATCCGGATTGAAAGATGTTGACGGTGGAGTTTCAACAGCAACAAGAGACAGTATCCGGATTGAAAGATGTTGACAGTGGAGTTTCAACAGCAACAAGAGAGCTGTATCCGGATTGAAAAATTTTGACAGTGGAGTTTCAACAACAAGATAG
>NW_013891139.1:0-270 GCF_000517525.1 Limulus polyphemus
CCACCTTTTGGATTGTTTGTACTCTGGCTTAGCGAAAGTAAATTTTTTTTAGCTTTTATAGTGAAATAATGTTTTTCGTCAATGCTATAATGTCTCAATTTTGAGTTTTCCGACGAAATAAGCACTATAGGATATTTTTCTATTAATTTTGGTTAAAAAAACACTTTTTTCCATTTTCACAAAAAATTCATATTTTCACCAAAAACCATAGGCTATAGCCCATGTTTTTTCCAAAATTTTGAAAAAAATTGTTTTTCTTCATATTCCAAT
>NW_013891140.1:0-268 GCF_000517525.1 Limulus polyphemus
GGTACAAACATAGAGACCAAACTTGTTGAATTATGATAACGTCTGTATAGAATAAAAGACTCGGTACAAAACATAGAGACCAAAACTTGTTGAATTTATGATAACGTCTGTGTAGAATAAAAGAATTGGTACAAAACATAGAGACCAAAACTTGTTGAATTTATGATAACGTCTGTGTAGAATAAAAGACTCGGTACAAAACACAGAGACCAAAAACTTGTTGAATTTATGATAACGTCTGTGTAGAATAAAAGAATTGGTACAAAAC
>NW_013891141.1:0-272 GCF_000517525.1 Limulus polyphemus
ATGGGAAATCTACATTTGTATTCTTTAAGTTACGTCACATTTTGAAATGTGAATGATAATGTGATTAATTCCTAACAATTTAATGTAGAATATCCTGTTTGCAAAAAATATTTGGCATCAACATTATTCATGCCTGTTCTCCCGTCATTTCAAATGTGAATGTTGAGATTTGCCTGCATGCACAGATTTTCAAACAGGAGACAGATGAATGTTCATCCAAACACCACATTTTTGCAATATATATATATATATATATATATATATATATATAT
>NW_013891142.1:0-271 GCF_000517525.1 Limulus polyphemus
CTAAATGGAACGACGTACTGGTACAAAACGCAAAACCTTCCATAACTCCTTTAAAACAAACAGTAGGAAAGTAAAACTCTGCATATTACTACGCAACGTTAAAGTGTACCTACATACCAAATTTGGTGAAGAATCATCAATTTAGGACCCTCTGGTAACAAGATCTCGAAAAACAATCAGTAACCAAAAGTTTCACTGCAGTACACATACGCTTTCAGAAAAGCCAATAAAAGAGTAACATAAAACGACCACAAAAGTCGCAAAAATTATA
>NW_013891143.1:0-270 GCF_000517525.1 Limulus polyphemus
ACCTTCCTACTGTTTGTTTTAAAGGAGTTATGGAACGTTTTGCGTTTTGTACCTGTACTTCGTTCCATTTTTACGGATCTTCTCGAAATTTTTTCAATAAGGATCGTTGCATACTTGCGTATTTACATGCAAAATTCTAGCCTTCTATTATCATTTTTGCGACTTTTGTGTTCGTTTTATGTTACTCTTTTATTAGCTTTTCTCAAAGCGTATGTGAACTTTAGTGAAGCTTTGGTTACAGATTGTTTTTCGATTTCTTGTTACCAGAGG
>NW_013891144.1:0-271 GCF_000517525.1 Limulus polyphemus
TGTAAGAGCGCAATATTGAGCTAATAAAGTTATATTCCGGGGATATAGGTCGTGATTATATTTATTGATATCTCCTGGCGAAGTTTTATAGCGGAAAATTGAGCTAATAACGTTATATTCCGGAGATATAAGTCGTGATTATATTTATTGATATCTCCTGACGAAGCTATAAAAGCGGAAAATTGAGCTAATCAAGTTATATTCCGGGGATATAGGTCGTGAATATATTTATGGATATCTCCTGACGAAGTTGTAAGAGCGGAATATTGAG
>NW_013891145.1:0-525 GCF_000517525.1 Limulus polyphemus
ACAGGGATGAAAACATAACCTGCGGTACAAGCAAGTTCTAGTTATTACTCCACGTTGGCCATCTGACGCAGTGTTCTGTCTTTGTCTGTATACATATATATATATAGAAATGAAACAGTGTGTTCTATTAAACAATGCTGATCGTGCTATTTGGCATCTGTTGTCTCTAATGTTGTGGCTTCATAAAAATAGATACACAATGAGAATTGTCAAGAAAAAGACACTTTTGGCATATTTCTAGTTTTCGAGCAAATATTATACTAACAGTTCGATGACGAGGAACCCACTTTGAGACTAATAATGGCTGGTACAGGTTGATGACAAAACCTTGTCGAAACGTTGTACATTTGCTGTTATATTAAAGTTTTTCTTCATCACCCATTCAAGCCGTCTCCAGCCATTAATACTAACAGTTCGTAGGTCGATGACATACCAAATATTATACTAACAGTTCGTAGGTTGATGACATACCAAATATTATACTAACAGTTCGTAGGTCGATGACATACCAAATATTATACTAAC
>NW_013891146.1:0-352 GCF_000517525.1 Limulus polyphemus
TGGTATAGTTGGGCTAATTCTTCAGATACAGTGACCAGGTTCTCCTGTGAAAACAAACAAGACTGTTGTCATACAAACATGACGGTACAGTTGACTTAATTCTGATACAGTGACAAGGTTCTCCTGTGAAAACAGACAAGACTGTTGTCATACAAACATGACAGTACAGTTGAGTTAATTCTGATACAGTAACCAGGTACTCCTGTGAAAACAGACAAGACTGTTGTCATACAAACATGACGGTACAGTTGACTTAATTCTGATACAGTGACCAGGTTCTCCTGTGAAAACAGACAAGACTGTTGTCATACAAACATGACGATACAGTTGACTTAATTCTGATACTAGTGAC
>NW_013891147.1:0-266 GCF_000517525.1 Limulus polyphemus
GATTCACACACTTTACTTACGGTGCCTACTGTTCGCTTGACTCAATTATTTCTCTTCAATCTATCTCCGGCTTATATACTAAAAAAGAGGGCGTCTAGCAAATGCTGGGACATTCGTGAGGTTGCCCGATAAGTCACGATCCTTCTAGAAACTTCAGCGTGCATGCTCCCAGTGTCGCGTGACTTCCGCTGTCGTAACACTACAACAGCTTAAAGATCATGGCAAGAATTTTGAACAGCTACAGTAGCAATAATTAGATGAAAAAT
>NW_013891148.1:0-271 GCF_000517525.1 Limulus polyphemus
CTCTCGAGAATCTTCTACAACTTTTGAGAATAGGCGGGAGTTTCGTAATACATATTTAACACTATAAGCTATGTATGTTTCTAGATATAAATTTAATCTAAACAAACGTCGATATTAAAATAAATAAATAATAACAAATTCGTTACAATATAAACTGAACTAGTCATATTAATGGTTAATAAAAACTGTAACGATTGGATTTAGTGTATTAATGCATTACTAACCAGCACTGTTAATTAACACATGAAGTAAAAACAAAGAGCGCAGTTAT
>NW_013891149.1:0-272 GCF_000517525.1 Limulus polyphemus
CACAGTGTAACTACGTACTACTCAGTACTAAGTTATAAGTCACAGTGTAACTACTTACTATTCAGTACTGAGTTACAGTAAGTCACAGTGTAACTACGTACTACTCAGTACTGAGTGATAGCAATTCACAGTGTAACTACGTACTATTCAGTACTAAGCTATAATAAGTCACAGTGTAACTACGTACTACTCAATACTGAGTTATAACAAGTCACAGTGTAACTACGTACTACTCAGTACTAAGTTATAAGTCACAGTGTAACTACTTACTA
>NW_013891150.1:0-270 GCF_000517525.1 Limulus polyphemus
ATGTACTGATATCCTTATACAATACCTGGATATGATGTGCTAATATATATGTAATACCTGGATGTGATGTGCTGATATCTTTATGTAATACCTGGATGTGATGTGCTGATATCTTTATATATAATACCTAGATGTGATATGCTGATAACTTTATGTAATACCTGGATGTGATGTGCTGATATCCTTATACAATACCTGGATATGATGTGCTAATATATATATATATATGTAATACCTGGATGTGCTGATATCTTTATGTAATACCTGGAT
>NW_013891151.1:0-270 GCF_000517525.1 Limulus polyphemus
CAGATTTTCAAAGTTGTAATCCTACAAAGTGGGATGATCAGTGCTTACTTGAGTGTATATATCTGGTATGAGAAAACAAAACATTTGGACATCTTCTTCCTGGCACATCTGTGAAAAAAAAACCTCTAATTGATCATATTGACACTTGAAGCATTACATATTACAAACTGAAAATGTAAACCCTCTAATTGATCATGTTGACACTTGAAGCATCACATATTACAAACTGAAAATGTAAACCCTATAATTGATCATACTGACACTTGAAGC
>NW_013891152.1:0-271 GCF_000517525.1 Limulus polyphemus
GGACGAACTGCCTTTCCCTCCGGAGACATGGGTTTATAAAGCAGATTTTTCTTGTCTCCAGGCGAGAAACCAAATAGGACACAGTATCACCCCCAAGTAGTGCTGTGCTCCTATTGGCTGCTTAGAGGCAAGTTTTGGACTGTTCCAGCACCACACCCAAAAACCCTCAGGCTATTGGTCATGGGCAACTGCTGTGATCCGGCTGCCTATTTGCCTGTACTGCTACACCCATGCCTGTAACTGATATTACTTCAAAGCACCGTGATGACTC
>NW_013891153.1:0-271 GCF_000517525.1 Limulus polyphemus
TTTCTAGTAATTATATATAGTTACACATGATTAGAAAGATTTCTAGTAATCATATATAGTTACACATGATTAGAAAGATTTCTAGTAATCATATATAGTTACACATTATTAGAAAGATTTCTAGTAATTATATAGTTACACATGATTAGAAAGATGTCTAGTAATCATATATAGTTACACATGATTAGAAAGATTTCTAGTAATCATATACAGTTACACATGATTAGAAAGATTTCTAGTAATCATATATAGTTACACATGATTAGAAAGA
>NW_013891154.1:0-271 GCF_000517525.1 Limulus polyphemus
AGATAGATAGTGGAAAGATCGAGAGAGGAAAGAACAAGTGAAAACCTTGATAGATAGTGATATTAAGGATAGACAGATAGATAGTGAAAAGACCGAGAGAAGAAAGAACAGGTAAAAACCTTGACAGATAGTGATATTAAGGATAGACAGATAGTTAGTGAAAAGACCGAGAGAAGAAAGAACAGGTGAAAACCTTGACAGATAGTGATATTAAGGATAGACAGATAGATAGTGAAAAGACCGAGAGAAGAAAGAACAGGTGAAAACCTTG
>NW_013891155.1:0-271 GCF_000517525.1 Limulus polyphemus
CCTTAACCTAACCTTAACCTAACCTTAACCTAACCTTAACCTAACCTTAACCTAACCTTAACCTAACCTTAACCCAACCCAACCCCAACCCAACCCAAACCCAACCCAAACCCAACCCAACCCAAACCCAACCCTAATAGTGCTAAGCCTAATAGTGCTAAGCCTAATAGTGCTAAGCCTAATAGTGCTAAGCCTAATAGTGCTAATTCGATGACGAGGAACCCACTTTGAGACTAATAATGGCTGGAGACGGCTTAAATGGGTAATGAAG
>NW_013891156.1:0-587 GCF_000517525.1 Limulus polyphemus
AGCCAGGTGTTGTTGATTTTTTTCAACCATATATATATATATATATATATCGGAACTTATTTTTCTTAATTAGAAATAGAAATATATCCACTATTTTAGAACACTTCTACAAATATTATAACCTTGGCAACATCAGAGTAGTTGTTATTGTGCCCCTATAACCCTGATTTTACTACTTTTAAAAATTCAGAAAATTATAAGGAAAGTCAACTTTGTTCCTATATGACATTGACTTGGTCTATTAAGGAAAGTCAACTTTATTATTATATGACATTGACTTGGTCTATTAAGGAAAGTCAACTTTATTGTTATATGACATTGACGTGGTCTATTAAGGAAAGTCAACTTTATTGTTATATGATATTGACTTGGTCTATTAAGGAAAGTCAACTTTATTGTTATATGATATTGACGTGGTCTATTAAGGAAAGTCAACTTTATTGTTATATGATATTGACTTGGTTTATTAAGGAAAGTCAACTTTATTGTTATATGACATTGACGTGGTCTATTAAGGAAAGTCAACTTTATTATTATATGATATTGACTTGGTCTATTAAGGAAAGTCAACTTTATTGTTATATGAT
>NW_013891157.1:0-271 GCF_000517525.1 Limulus polyphemus
TTTATCTCCTTAACGGCATGTCAGGTAGCATTCAACCTGTAAAGGTGTGTACTTTATAAACAAAACAATATCGTTCATCTGCATAACGGCATGTCAGGTAGCATTCAACCTGTAATGGTGTGTACTTTATAAACAAAACAATATCGTTCATCTCCTTAAGGACAGCATCAGGTAGCATTCAATCTGTAAAGGTGTGTACTTTATAAACAAAACAATATCGTTCATCTCCTTAAGGACAGCATCAGGTAGCATTCAATCTGTAAAGATGTGT
>NW_013891158.1:0-373 GCF_000517525.1 Limulus polyphemus
GATTATAACCCACTTGTTGATACCAATTATGCTGTTCATCATCCGCAAGTTGATACCAGTTCTACTGTTCATCATCCAAAAGTTGATACCAGTCTAGCTAAATTATAACCCACGTGTTGATACCAGCTGTACTGTTCATCATACACAAATTGATACCTGTCTAACTAATGGTTAGATAATAACCATCGTTTTGAAGACAGTTCTACTACTCAGGTTATTTACTACTTATACATACATAGATATATACACCTGGAAAAAAGTTAAGCACCCGAAATATTTTTCAGGATTGCTTATTGAAAATAAGGTTTAATTTTCATGATGTTGAGCAATGTTCATAATTTCAAACATAATTAAAAGGATGTGAGCGTTCAGG
>NW_013891159.1:0-396 GCF_000517525.1 Limulus polyphemus
TAAAGTGGATGTACTAGCCAGTAATCAGTTTGAAGCTTCCTCCATACAGTGGATGTACTAGCCAGTAATCAGTTTGAAGCTTCCTCCATACAGTGGATGTACTAGCCAGTAATCAGTTTGAAGCTTCCTCCATAAAGTGGATGTACTAGCCAGTAATCAGTTTGGAGCTTTCTCTATACAGTAGGTGTACTAGCCAGTAATCAGTTTGAAGCTTCCTCCATACAGTGGATGTACTAGCCAGTAATCAGTTTGGAGCTTACTCTATACAGTAGGTGTACTAGCCAGTAATCAGTTTGAAGCTTCCTCCATACAGTGGATGTACTAGCCAGTAATCAGTTTGAAAGTACATCCACTTTATGGAGGAAGCAAGCCAGTAATCAGTTTGAAGCTTCCTCC
>NW_013891160.1:0-272 GCF_000517525.1 Limulus polyphemus
GTAATGGTTGACATACACATCAATAATTCACAGGTAAGTTGGTTGACATACACATCAATAGTTCACAGGTAAGTTGGTTGACATACACATCAATAGTTCACAGGTAAGTTGGTTGACATACACATCAATAGTTCACAGGTAAGTTGGTTGACATACACATCAATAGATCACAGGTAAGTTGGTTGACATACACATTTAATGGTTCACAGGTAAGTTGGTTGACATACACATCAATAATTCACAGGTAAGTTGGTTGACATACACATCAATAG
>NW_013891161.1:0-507 GCF_000517525.1 Limulus polyphemus
TGTAATTATAACTGTATTTTATATAACAAGTGAATACACGGGTCTTTATGATCTTATGATGTGTGTGTTCACTTGTTATATAAAATGCTGTTATAATTACAACAGCATTTCATTGTTCAATATCATAATGTCATAAAGACCCCGTGTATTCACATGTTACATAAAATACTGTTCTAATTACAACAGCATGTTATTGTACAATACATCATAAGGTCATAAAAACTCCGTGTATTCACTTTTTACATAAAATAGAGTTATAATTACAACATCATGTCATTGTACCTAACATCATATGGTCATAAAGACCTCGTGTATTCACTTGTGATATAAAATACAGTTATAATTACAACAGCATGTCATTGCATAATACATCATAAGGTCATAAAGACCCCGTAGTGTAACATGACATGCTATTTTATATAACAAGTGAATACACGGGGGTCTTTATGACCTTATGATGTATTGAAGTTTGGCATGCTTTTGTAATTATAACTGTATTTTATATAA
>NW_013891162.1:0-273 GCF_000517525.1 Limulus polyphemus
AATATAATGCATGTGGGTTATCATAATTTGAATTGTAAGTATAATTTGGATGAGAATAGCTTTAACAGTGTCATTAAAGAAAAGGATCTTGGTGTAATAATTCATTATTCTCTAAAGTCACCCAAGCAGTGTGTTATTGCTAGTGGTAGGGCAAATGGGATATTAGGTTGTATCTACAGAAATATTGAATACAAGTCTAAAGAAGTTATAATTTCATTGTATAGGTCACTTGTCAAGGCACATTGGGATTTTGTGTTCATTCTTGAGCTCCTT
>NW_013891163.1:0-271 GCF_000517525.1 Limulus polyphemus
AAGATTTAACAATACTGTGTACTCTCAATAAGAAGACACGCGATTTAGCAATACTGTGTACTATCCATAAAAAGACACAAGATTTAACGATACTGTGTACAGTCAATAAAAAGACACAAGATTTAACGATACTGTGTACTGTCAATAAGAAGACACAAGATTTCACAATACTGTGTACTGTCAATAAGAAGACATAAGATTTAACGATACTGTGTACTGTCAATAAGAAGACACAAGATTTAACGATACTGTGTACTGTCAATAAGAAGAC
>NW_013891164.1:0-271 GCF_000517525.1 Limulus polyphemus
GACTCAGTTATCTGTCTGTATACCTATATATCTGCAATTATTTGCCGGGCTAATATACTAAAATAGAGGGCGCCTGGAAAAGACTAGAGCTGCCAGGAAAAGTCACGATCCTTCGAGATCATCACGTGTTACCAGCGTCACGTGACTTCCGCTGTCGCAACATTGCCCTTTCCTTAGTACTGTTAGTCCGGAACAATAGCCACTTACATTAAACCAAATTTACAAACACAAAATTAAAATACAACAAAGTCTCTTAATTTTACAGGACGTA
>NW_013891165.1:0-371 GCF_000517525.1 Limulus polyphemus
ATTGAGAGATAACTGATCTTCCAAGTATTTTTTCTTAATTTTTTTCTATGGATTGAGAGATAACTGATCTTCCAGATGTTTTTTCTTAATAGTTTCCCATCTATTGTGAGTTAACATAACTTCGAAGTATTTTTTCATAATTTTTTCCATCTATTGAGATAAGTGAACTTCAAAGTATTTTTCTTATTTTTTCTCCATCTATTGAGAGATAACTGAACTACCAATTATTCTTCCTTATCATTTTTTTATCAATCTAAATAGAGATAACTGAAGTTCCAAGTACTTTTAAACTACTTGGAAGTTCAGTTATGTTTCAATAGATTAAGGTTTTTATCCATCTATTGAGAGATAACAATTCCATATATTTTTCT
>NW_013891166.1:0-271 GCF_000517525.1 Limulus polyphemus
CTGTAGAAAGATAAGTTCAGCATTTAGTATTATTGAGAGATAAGTTCAACATTTAGTATTGTTGATAGATAAGTTCATTATCTAGTATTGTTGAGAGATAAGTTCAACATTTAGTATTGTTGAGAGATAAGTTCAACATTTAGTACTGTTGAAAGATAAGTTCAGCATTTAGTATTGTTGAAAGATAAGTTCAACATTTAGTATTGTAGAAAGATAAGTTTAACATTTAGTATTGTTGAAAGATAAGTTCAGCATTTAGTATTGTTGAAAG
>NW_013891167.1:0-270 GCF_000517525.1 Limulus polyphemus
ATATCATTACCAGCACTCTGTCTGTAGATATATCATTACCAGCACTCTGTCTGTAGATATATCATTACCAACACCCTGTCTGTAGATATATCATTACCATCACCCTGTCTGTAGATATATTATTACCATCACCCTGTCTGAAGATATATCATTATCATCAACCTGTCTGTAGATATATAATTACCAGCACTCTGTCTGTAGATATATCATTACCATCACCCTGTCTGTAGATATATCATTACCATCACCCTGTCTGTAGATATATCATTA
>NW_013891168.1:0-269 GCF_000517525.1 Limulus polyphemus
TTAAATACTACAAAATATTATCAATGTAAAAAAATCCAAGCAATTCATGAGTTGACTTTGTTTGAAAACTAGTGCAACATTAAACCTTAATATTTTATCTATTTTATTAAAATATTTAAAAACAAATACTACGACTTTATGGTTACCACCTCTTACTGTAAAGTTTGGAAAGTAAACTACACTTACAGTTAAGTCTTCTCGTGTCCTTTAACATTCAAATTAAAATTGATTTTCTACACACAACAAGATAACTAGTCAAGATTATACGT
>NW_013891169.1:0-271 GCF_000517525.1 Limulus polyphemus
TTGAAGATAGCTTTTATATGCGGGAACATCTGTTAGCTGAGTTCTTGCACAGATCTTAAAATATAACGTTGAATAAACGGAAACATCGGCACATGTAGATCTTGAAAGTCGTGTTGTTCAATACTTGAAAATAGCATTGATAACTGGACCAGTTGTTGGTTAAGATGTTGCAAAGGAAATATCTGCTGAAGCTTTTAGCCAGACACTAATCATAGCAGAACCGTCTGGAAAATGATCTATAGGAAATAATACAGCTTATAAAATGTGTCAC
>NW_013891170.1:0-267 GCF_000517525.1 Limulus polyphemus
TATGACCCACTTAGTGACCCGCGGCAATAATTTGGCTGACCCGCCAAAAGTTGGCTTCACCATTGGAACCCGTAAGGTCACAATCATTGTTCAGTTCAAGTTTCTCGGCTATGTGAGAAGAACAACGATATTAAAGGAAAGATGGGAAAGATTCACGGCTACTGAGAATTTTAAGATCAATTTCAGGGGAAAATATCAAACTGGTCGAACTATTCATTTTTTGATGTAAATAAACATACACATTTAAAATACATGTACCGGTATTAA
>NW_013891171.1:0-271 GCF_000517525.1 Limulus polyphemus
AATACATGATTATGAATTAAACATTATCTTATATAAAACATTCTGAACTATCATTTAACTAGTAAATGCTATGTTATCGTTCGAATTTTGCCTTTTGTTATTAAAATATTAATATGTTGTTTTTTCCTTCATCAGTGTGTGTGTGAAGGCGATATTACTGGTGATAGTTGTCAAATAATGCCTGAGAAATGTTGGTTATCATACTGCTTTGTCAAAGACTGCGACAGAGGAGGCGCACTTCAGTGCTACTGTCATCCACGATTGTATGGCA
>NW_013891172.1:0-310 GCF_000517525.1 Limulus polyphemus
ATAATCCACCCATTTCCTGGGACACGCCAAGTTTGGTTTCGATTGGATTTGTTCCCTAATAATTATATAAACCACCCATTTCCTGGGACTCGCCAAGTTTGGTTTGTTCCGGATTTGTTCTCTAATAATTATATAATCCACCCATTTCCTGGGACTCGCCAAGTTTTGGTTTGGATTGGATTTGTACCCCCAATAAACCACCCATTTCCTGGGACACGCCAAATTTTGGTTTGGATTGGATTTGTTCCCCTAATAATCCACCCATTTCCTGGTACACACCAGGTTTTGGTTTGGTTTGAATTTGTTCTCC
>NW_013891173.1:0-353 GCF_000517525.1 Limulus polyphemus
TACCTGGTATCAGGTTTTATTCTAATAATAACAAGTATCAATTAAAACTACCGGGTATCAGGTTTTATTCTAATAATAACAAGATTCAAGTACAATTACCCTGGTATTAGGTTTTATTCTAATAATAACAAGTTTGAAGTAGAACTACCCGGTATCATGTTTTATTCTAAGAATAACCAGTTTCAAGTAGAACTACCCCGGTATCAGGTTTTATTCTAATAATAACAAGTTTCAAGTAGAACTACCCGGTATGAGGTTTTATTCTAATAATAAACAAGTTTCAAGTAGAACTACCGGGTATCAGGTTTTATTTTAATAATAACAAGTTTCAAAGAGAACTACCGGGTATCAAG
>NW_013891174.1:0-271 GCF_000517525.1 Limulus polyphemus
AGTCATTTTACGAGCGTGTTGCCTTGTGTTAAACTCAACAAGTTTCTTCAGAACATCAATATCAATTCCAACATGTTGGCCCCTGCCACCACATTCCTTACGGCTAAAATCACCTGAACGAAATTTGTTGAAACATCGTTGACACTTACGAACGTTCAAAATATTTCCATAAATTTCTTTGATATTCTTTGTAGCTACAGAGGAGTTTTTTCCCTTCTTGTATTCAAATAGCACTACATGCCGAATGTGTGTTTCGTCATGTGACCTCACT
>NW_013891175.1:0-706 GCF_000517525.1 Limulus polyphemus
CACCAAGTCACTGGTATGTGGTTTAGTAGGTAGGTATCTGTCTCTTATTAATGTTGATGAACACATACACAGGTCTACTATATCACTGGAGTGATATGTTATGTGTCACTGGTATGTGTTGGTGTTGTATCTCACTCCAGTGATATACTAGACTTGTGTATGTGTTCACCAACATTAATAAGATTCAGATACCTACCTACGAAACGATACAACACCAACACATACCAGTGATACATATCACTCCAGTGATATACTAGACCTGTATTGTTCTCCAACATTAATAAGATTCAGATATCTACCTACTAAACGATACAACACCAACACACACCAGTGACACATGTCACTCCAGTGATATACGAAGCCTGTGTATGTGTTCACCAACATTAATAAGATTCAGATACCTATCTACTAAACGATACAACACCAACACATACCAGTGTCACATATCACCCCAGTGATATACTAGACCTGTGTATATGTTCACCAACATTAATAAGATTCAGATACCTACCTACTAAACGATACAACACCAACACATACCAGTGACACATATCAATGACACATATCACTCCAGTGATATACTAGACGTGTGTATGTGTTCACCAACAATAATAAGATTCAGATACCTACCTACTAAACGATACAACACTAACACATACCAGTGTCACATATCACTCCAGTGATATACTAGACCTGTGTATGTGTT
>NW_013891176.1:0-271 GCF_000517525.1 Limulus polyphemus
GAGAGAGAGGTATTGTTGAGCACGTGAGACATTCGTTGTGAATTATAGCGTTTGTTATAGCGCGACTGTGGAAATAAGTGTATTGCAAAGTTGTATTCAGAAAGAATAAATCAGTTTTACTGGACACAAATGTACAAAATACATTGAACAATCTTTGTTAATTCACAAACAAAGTGCATGCTTGCTGTTGATAAACATGGGATGGTCACTACTACTGGATGATACCTCAAACTTATCAGGTTGAATTTATCTACCAGACTGTTTAACTAAA
>NW_013891177.1:0-272 GCF_000517525.1 Limulus polyphemus
TACGAAGTTACGGAAAATCAATTAACAAACGGAGACGTAACAAATTGGTGTCAGAAGTGGGATAGAAAAAAAATGGAAACGAGAAGCGGCAAATCAGACTACAGCATAGCAGACGTGATGGCAGCAATACAAGAGCACGAAAAGAAACAAGAAAAGAAACAAGAAGAGGAGAGATTACAGCAGTTGTTAGAGGAAAAAGAAAAGAAACAAGAAGAACGAGAAGAGAAATTACAACAGTTGTTAGAGGAAAAAGAAAAGAAACAAGAAGAACG
>NW_013891178.1:0-271 GCF_000517525.1 Limulus polyphemus
AATGTGTGTGTAGACAGTGAGTAATTAGATCTGCAGTCAGAGAGTATTATTGAGCACGTTCGTTGTTATAGCTATCGGTGCTTGCTATCGGTCTACTTTCTATAGCCTATCACTTCAAAATTAGGGACGACTAATGCAGATAACCCTCGAGTAGCTTTGCACGAAATTCAGCAAACTATCTTAAGGAACTTATAAATATTAGTGTTTTATAGCTGAAGATATGGAAACCAAAACTGAAAATGCAAAACTCTTTTTTATTGTGTCATTTTAC
>NW_013891179.1:0-271 GCF_000517525.1 Limulus polyphemus
CAGCCAAGTACACTTTCTGTCTGTTCTTCATGCCCATGAAGTCATTAGTTACCCACAGTGGTCCCCACAACCTTGCAGAATATCCTGTCACACCACAGAGCTTATGTATGGCTTCTGGTACTCCTTTGTGATCTAGCACCTTGATACTCACAAGGGCTTGCAGAGATGCAAAATCTATGACAAACTTGCACTTTTGACCATCCTGTTTTCCTGTCACATTGACACTATGTGTGCTTGCCATTTTACACTTAGCTGTTGGGACTTTCACAAT
>NW_013891180.1:0-271 GCF_000517525.1 Limulus polyphemus
ACATAGGGTTCATCTGCTCCATCAAGAAATGTCCTATTATCGGTAACAGTCACATCAGTGGTAGTAACTTCATTAGGGGTTTCACTGTTTCCCTTCTCAAAACCAGATAGAGTTTCTTCTTTGACAGTGGCTTCTTCAGGTGGCACTTCTTCAACAGCATCCTTTGTTCTTTTGTTCACTTCGTCCCAACTGAAATGTCCTGGACCGTGATAACGCCAAAGCCTGTTGGCATGCACCACTTTTGGCTTACCTCGCCGACCACATTTTATCT
>NW_013891181.1:0-271 GCF_000517525.1 Limulus polyphemus
ACACGTTTAGATTGAATGGTAATTTATAATCAGTCACAAAAACGTCGAATCTGAATCACTTGAAAAAAACACAGGGGTGCTTAACTTTTTTCCAGGTGTATATAAGAACTTTTAAGAGTAACTGCCTTCTCACAACTGGCTACAGACAGTGAAGGGCAGTAGGAGTTGAGACATTGTAGATATAAGCACTCAACTCCATACCCTTAATTGATTTTCATGCTTGCTGGCTAGTTTCAAATCAGCGTTTAGATATAAAACATTATTCTCTCGA
>NW_013891182.1:0-267 GCF_000517525.1 Limulus polyphemus
AATTATTTTATTATGGTAACAATATTATAGGTTCCAGTGTGGTAGATAACTATTTTATAATGGCAACAATACTATATGTTCGAGTGTTGTAGATAATTATTTTATTATAGGTTCTAGTATGGTAGGTAATTATTTTATTATGGTAACAATACTATAGGTTCTAGTATGGTAGATAATTATTTTATTATGGTAACAATAATATAGGTTCTAGTATGGTAGGTAATTATTTTATTATAGTAACAATACTATAGGTTCTAGAGTGTTAGG
>NW_013891183.1:0-511 GCF_000517525.1 Limulus polyphemus
TGACCATGTGATACTACCATATAGGGCTAAATGACCATGTGATACTACCATATAGGGCTAAATGACCATGTGATACTACCATATAGGGCTAAATGACCATGTGATACTACCATATAGGGCTAAATGACCAGGTAATATTACCATATAGAGCTCGATGACCAGGTAATACTATCATATAGAGCTCGATGACCAGGTAATACTACCATATAGAGCTCGATGACCAGCTAATACTATCATATAGAGCTCGATGACCAGGTAATATTACCATATATAGCTAGATGACCAGGTAATACTACCATATAGAGCTCGATGACCAGGTAATACTACCATATAGAGCTCGATGACCAGGTAATACTACCATATAGAGCTAGATACCAGGTAATACTACCATATAGAGCTCGATGACCAGGTAATACTACCACAAAGAGCTAGATGACCAGGTAATACTACCATATAGAGCTCGATGACCAGGTAATACTACCATATAGAGCTAGATGACCAGGTAATACTA
>NW_013891184.1:0-271 GCF_000517525.1 Limulus polyphemus
TACCATTATGATGTGTGACATGAGATACTGGTTAACTCTATCAGGCTCACTGTTTGTACCATTATGATGTGTAACATGAGATACTGGTTAGCTCTATCAGGCTCACTGTTTGTACCATTATGATGTGTGACATGAGATACTGGTTAACTCTATCAGGCTCATTGTTTGTACCATTATGATGTGTGACATGAGATGCTGGTTAGCTCTATCAGGCTCACTGTTTGTACCATTATGATGTGTGACATGAGATACTGGTTAGCTCTATCAGGCT
>NW_013891185.1:0-271 GCF_000517525.1 Limulus polyphemus
CGTCTACTTTACGATCTATGTGTTCTAGAGCCACATTAAGATATCTACTGTGTATACTTTATATTCTATTTGTTTTACAGCCACATTAAGATATCTACTGTGTCTACTTTGTGAATTATTTGTTTTAGAGCCACATTGAGATATCTACTACGTCTACTTTACGATCTATTTGTTTTAGAGCCGCATTGAGATATCTATTGTGTCTACTTTACGATCTATGTGTTTCAGAGCCACATTAAGATATCTACTATGTCTACTTTACGATCTATGT
>NW_013891186.1:0-271 GCF_000517525.1 Limulus polyphemus
TACTGAACAACCTACTTCTCTTGTGGTTCATATACATGAAAGTATAATATTTCTCTTCATTATTACACACAGGACATGCTACTGAATAACATACCTCTGCTGTGGTTCATATACACCAAAGTATAGTGTATCTTTTCATTACTACACACAGCACTTTCTACTGAATAACCTACCTCTACTATGGTTCATATACGCCAAAGTATAGTGTGTCTCTTCATTATTACACACAGTACTTGCTAATGAACAATATACTTCTACTGTGTTTCATATG
>NW_013891187.1:0-271 GCF_000517525.1 Limulus polyphemus
GCTAGCAGTAAAAGGGGATGCTGCTGATTTACAAAAGGATTTAGATCATTTAGTGAATCATGCAAAGAAAAGGCAGATGGATTTTAATTATAATAAATGCAAGATAATGCATGTGGGTTATCATAATTTAAATTATAAGTAAAATTTAGATGGGAATACAAATGTCATGAAAGAAAGGTATTTTGGTTAGGCCACATTTGGTGTATTGTGTTCAGTCTTGGGATCCTTACCTTAAAAAGAACATTGAATTGTTGAAAATGATTCTGAGAAC
>NW_013891188.1:0-271 GCF_000517525.1 Limulus polyphemus
AACTAGGTAACCTTAGTTCGAGTTACTATGTAACCTTAGTTCAAGTTACTATGTAACCTTAGTTCAAGTTACTATGTAACCTTAGTTTAGGTAACTATGTAACCTCAGTTCAAGTAACTATGTAACCTTAGTTCAGGTAACTATGTAACCTCAGTTCAAGTAACTATGTAACCTTAGTTCAGGTAACTATGTAACCTTAGTTCGAGTTACTATGTAACCTTAGTTCATGTTACTAGGTAACCTTAGTTCATGTAACTATGTAACCTTAGTT
>NW_013891189.1:0-271 GCF_000517525.1 Limulus polyphemus
GTCATGAAAGTTACACATGTGTATCATTCATCTAAAAAGTCATGATATAGTCATGTATATACAGAGTTATGAATCATTTGTCCTGAAATCTTTGTACAAGTTGGTCGCATAATCATGTCTTCTGAACGTCTTTGTGTTTAGTCATATTTTACAAGACTGGGTCATTGAGTCATGTTTACTATATATATATATATATATCTCAAAATAGTCATATTTTACAAGACTTGGTCATTGAGTCATGTTTACTATATATATATATATATATATATAT
>NW_013891190.1:0-271 GCF_000517525.1 Limulus polyphemus
ATCACCTTCCTACTATTCGTATTAAGAGAGTTATGGGAATTTTTGCGTTTTGTACCAGTACTTCGTCACATTTAGACGAATCTTCTTAAAATTTTCTATGCAAGGTTCGTGGGAACTTTTTACATTTATTTACAAAATTCAAACTTTCTATTATTAGTTTTACGATTTTCGTGGTCGTTTTTTGTTACTCTTTTATTGGCTTCACTGATAGCGTATGTGTAATGCAGTGAAGCTTTTGGTTACTGATTGTTTCTCGATTTCTTGTTACCAG
>NW_013891191.1:0-317 GCF_000517525.1 Limulus polyphemus
ACACAAGATTTACGATACTGTGTACTGTCAATAAGAAGGCACAAGATATAACGATACTGTGTACTGTCAATAAGAAGACACAAGATTTACGATACTGTGTACTGTCAATAAGAAGACACAAGATATAAAAATACTGTGTACTATCACTAACAAGCCACAAGAATTAAAAATACTGTGTACTATCACTAACAAGCCACAAGAATTAAAAATACTGTGTACTATCACTAACAAGCCAAAAGATTTAAAGATACTGTGTACTGTCAATAAGAAGGACACTAGATTTAACAATACTGTGTACTGTCGATAAGAAGACACAA
>NW_013891192.1:0-271 GCF_000517525.1 Limulus polyphemus
ACACACGTCCTCGGTAGTAGATAGTCCAATCCTAATATGCATTGCTCTTCAATGTCAGCCAAGTATACTTTCCACACTGGTCCCCACAACCTTGCAGAATGTCCTGTCACACCACAGAATTTCTGTACAGCTTCTGATACTCCTTTGTTATCCAGCACCTTGATGCTCACAAGGGTCTGTTGAAATGCAGAATCTATGACAAAGTTGCACATTTGGCCATCCAGCTTCCCTGTCACGTAGATAATATGTGTGGTTGCCATTTTACACTTAG
>NW_013891193.1:0-694 GCF_000517525.1 Limulus polyphemus
AGTTACCGAATTTATAACCACCATATTCATCTTTACCCTTACTTGGTACAACTATTCCATAAACACCTAGGTGTTACTCTAGTTATAGAATTTATAACCATTATACTCATCTTTAGCCTTACTTGGTACAACAAGTCTACGAAAACCTAGGTGTAACTCTAGTTACCGAATTTATAACCACCATATTCTTCTTAGCCTTACTTGGTACAACAACTCCACGAACACCTAGGTGTTACTCTAGTTACCGAATTTTTAGCAATTCATGGAGTAGTTGTACCAAGTAAGCCTAATAATGAGTATGGCACTTAGGTGTAACACTAGTTTTTGGTAACTAGAGTTACACCTAGGTGTTCGTGGAGTTGTTGTACCAAATAACATTAAAGATCCGTATGGTGGTTATAAATTCTGTTAAGGCTAAAGATGAGTATGGTGGTTATAAACTCTATAACTAGAGTTACACCTATGTGTTCATAGAGTAGTTGTACCAAGTAACGCTAAAGATGAATATGGTGGTTATAAATTCGGTAACTAGAGTTACACCTAGGTATTTGTGGAGTTGTTGTACCAAATAACATTAAAGATGAGTATGTTGGTTACAAATTCAGTAATTAGAGTTACACCTAGGTGTTCGTGGAGTTGTTGTACCAAATAACGCTAAAAATGAGTATCTTGGTTACAAAATTGTACAACTACT
>NW_013891194.1:0-269 GCF_000517525.1 Limulus polyphemus
GTTCCACTTCTGACACCAATTTGTTACGTCTCCGTTCGTTAATTAACTTTCCGTAACTTCGTTCCGACGAAACGTTAGCGAAACAAATCCTTACTTAATAAAACTGGTTTATTCTTTCCGAATACAACTTTACGATACACTTATTTTCAACAATCACGCTAAAACAAACGCTATATCAACGAACGTCAACAATACTTCTGACTGCAGTTCAATTACTCACTATCTACACACACACATTATTTCGTCACGTTGTCACTCTCTTATATACA
>NW_013891195.1:0-271 GCF_000517525.1 Limulus polyphemus
GTTTGTTTTTTTGTTTTTTGAATTTCGCGCAAAGCTACACGAGGGCTATCTGCGCTAGCCGTCCCTAATTTAGCAGTGTAAGACTAGAGGGAAGGCAGCTAGTCATCACCGCCAACTCTTGGGCTACTCTTTTACCAACGAATAGTTGGATTGATCGTCACATTATAACGCCCCCACGGCTGAAAGAGCGAGCATGTTTGGTGCGAACCCGCAGATTGCGAGTCGAGCGCTCTAACCACCTGGCCATGCAGGGCACCTTGCGAGTAGAGCT
>NW_013891196.1:0-271 GCF_000517525.1 Limulus polyphemus
CAAAAAAAAGTAGATGGGAACGGAAAGTGGCAAATCAAACTACAGTTTAGCAGATTTGATGGCAGTAGTACAAGAACAAGAAAAGAAACAAGAAGAACGAGAAAATAAACAGGAGGAGAATAAACATGGTTGGAGGAGAAAGAAAATGAACAAGAAGAAAGTATCCAACAGTTGAGAGAGAGCCAGTATACACAAATGGAAAAGATTAGTAAACTTCAACGTGAATTAACTACATTAAGGACGATTACTGTATTGAATACATCAATCTCTG
>NW_013891197.1:0-271 GCF_000517525.1 Limulus polyphemus
AACTACCTTTACAACAAAACTTAGGTTTCTGACAACTTCAAATACACTTCCTTTAGAACAAAACTTAGGTTTCTGATAACTTCAAATACACTTCCTTTACAACAAAACTTAGGTTTCTGATAACTTCAAATACACTTCCTTTACAACAAAACTTAGGTTTCTGACAACTTCAAATACACTTCCTTTAGAACAAAACTTAAGTTTCTGATAACTTCAAATACACTTCCTTTACAACAAAACTTAAGTTTCTGATAACTTCAAATAAACTACC
>NW_013891198.1:0-272 GCF_000517525.1 Limulus polyphemus
TCCATCTGTTCATCTCTGCCAATAGCTCAAACTGTGCTCTATATGCTTCCCACGGTGCTTTCCCATTGTATTCCTTCATACTGGATCACTCCTATTACTGACATTCATATCTGGGATGTGAATTCTAACGGGACTGAATATGTCTGCATTAGGGTTTAGCTGTAGGGTCTGGAAGGGGCTTGTCATTGTCTGGGGCTGGTTAAGTCGATGGTTAATGTATCCTCCTTGTGTAAAAGACAATAAATCGTTCTTTAACGTATCTAATTCGCTTT
>NW_013891199.1:0-270 GCF_000517525.1 Limulus polyphemus
AAATCTGTTAACAGGACGCCCACCTTATGAAGAGTTGCCTGAAAATGTGTCAGAATTCGAAAAAGTGTTATCAGAAAGGATGGATAATATTCACCATCAAGTGTGTTCAAACTTGAAAATGTCTGCTGATTCGATGAAGTTAACTTATGATAAGAGATCTACTAAAGCTAGCTTTGTACCAGGAGGCAAGGTGTGGTTGTATAATCCTAGGAAGACCAAAGGGAAGTCTCCTAAGTTGTCATCTTCATGGGAAGGGCCATATGACATAGT
>NW_013891200.1:0-271 GCF_000517525.1 Limulus polyphemus
TGTGTACTGTCGATAAGAAGACACAAGATTTAATAATACTGTGTACTATCACTAACAAGCCACAAGATTTAACGATAGTGTGTACTGTCAATAAGAAGACACAAGATTTAACAATACTGTGTACTGTCAATAAGAAGACACAAGATTTAACGATACTGTGTACTGTCAATAAGAAGACACAAGATTTAACAATACTGTGTACTGTCGATAAGAAGACACAAGATTTAACAATTATGTGTACTGTCGATAAGAAGACACAAGATTTAACGAT
>NW_013891201.1:0-270 GCF_000517525.1 Limulus polyphemus
AACACATTAGGACAGGAATGACATGAACACATTAATTCCAGGGTTATTCCAGAAGAACAGTGAATATGAGACTGGCCAAACAAGGTTATTTTGCAAGAAGGGCTATCTACAAACCGATATTAACCAGAATTCACCGTCGTCACCATATTACTTGGGCAAGACAGCATGCCAACTTAGATTATCACACTAGTGACATGTTATCTTTTCAGATGAGTCCGGTTTCCGGCTTGTTAAAGGTTATAGTAGAATTCGTGTTCGTCATTTGCCTGG
>NW_013891202.1:0-272 GCF_000517525.1 Limulus polyphemus
CATAAAGAAGGTATTTGGGTGCCTCATGAACTCTCCGATGATCATCGTTTCCAACGTGTGAACATTGCTTCGTCTCTTCTGGCGCGTAATGCACGTGAACCATTTTTGGACAGAATCGTCACCTGTGATGAAAGGTGGATTCTCTATGCGAATGTTGAACCCCAAAAACAATGGTTCAGTCCTAGACAAAACCACTTCCGACCCCCAAAACCTGGACTCCATCCGCAGAAAGTGATGCTTTGCATTCGGTGGAATTTCGAACTCCTCAATCC
>NW_013891203.1:0-269 GCF_000517525.1 Limulus polyphemus
ACAGGTCTGGCAATACGTTTTAATGTCTTTTCGCATGTTCAACCAAAAGAACCTTCTGCTTATTCTACTATACGTCTTAGCGAAAGCTAAGTGTGCGGCGAAAGGTGTGTCATGGTAAGTTTTCATGACTTTGGTTCTTAGTTTAGTTGGTACCACTATTTGTAAAGTTCTACGTCCTTAACTTTTCTACATAGAATATCTGAATCTATCGTGTACTCCGTTTCGTTTCCTTGCATTACTTTACTACGTAAATTATTTATTTCGTGATC
>NW_013891204.1:0-270 GCF_000517525.1 Limulus polyphemus
GAGGAACACAGTAAATATCAAGTATTGGGGAACACACTTAATACTCATTATTGAGGAACACAGTAAATATCGAGTATGGGGGAACACACTTAATACTCAGGATTGAGGAACACAGTAAATATCAAGTATTGGGGAACAAACTTAATACTCAGGATTGAGGAACACAGTAAATATCAAGTATTGGGGAACAAACTTAATACTCATTATTGAGGAACACAGTAAATATCAAGTATGGGGGAACACATTTAATACTCAAGATTGAGGAACACA
>NW_013891205.1:0-271 GCF_000517525.1 Limulus polyphemus
GTAAGGGAGATGAGAACTGAAGTGAAAGTCTATGGGTCGACCGATTTGAGATCTAATTATAGTTTTAGCTCATAGCTCCGTCATCTCTTGACCGATTTGAGATCTAATTATAGTTTTGGACTCAGAAGGTCAAACCTTTACATTTGATGTATTTGACCATGCTCAAGGTCTCGTCGATTAGTTTACTCTAATCCAGCCTGAAAGAATTTCAATTTGAGGGTAGGCTGGTAGAGATCATGATGAGTAATAACATTGAATCGGGTGTTCGCGC
>NW_013891206.1:0-347 GCF_000517525.1 Limulus polyphemus
AGCAATGATCAAACGCTGAGGAGATCTAGTTTCATCCAGTACCAGCTAGAGGAAACAGCAATGATCAAACGCTGAGGAGATCTAGTTTCATCCAGTACCAGCTACAGGAAACGATGTGGTACCATTCAATACCAGCTATAGGAAACGATGTGTTACTGTCCAGTACCAGCTACACGGGGAATGATGTGGTACCATTCAATACCAGCTACAGGAAACGATAGGTTATTGTCCAGTACCAGCTATAGGAAACGATGCGTTATTGTCCAGTACCAGCTACACGGGGAATGATGTGGTACCATTCAATACCAGCTACAGGAAACGATAGGTTATTGTCCAGTACCAGCTAC